>NW_027472626.1:600000-896787 GCF_030347505.1 Rhynchophorus ferrugineus
AAGTTAGAAGCAGAGCCAATATTGCAAGATGTCGATAGTCCATATCTCGGAAACTATACGAGATAATGCAATTTGGCAATCGGCAACGTAATTAGCATGCCGAATATTACTTTGAATGTGAATTACAGCGAAATCGCTAATTCATAAGACCATTTTACAATTCTGGCCCAAGATAGAAGAAAAGCCAATATTGTAAAATGTCGATAGTCCATATCTCGGAAACTATAAGAGATAATGCAATTTGGCAATCGGCAACATAATTAGCATGCCGAATATTGCTTGGAATGTGAATTACAACAAAATCGCTAATTCATAAGACCATTTTACAATTCTGGCCCAAGTTAGAAGCAGAGCCAATATTGCAAGATGTCGATAGTCCATATCTCGGAAACTATAAGAGATAATGCAATTTGGCAATCGGCAACGTAATTAGCATGCCGAATATTACTTGGAATGTGAATTGGAGCGAAATCGCTAATTCATAAGACCATTTTACAATTCTGGCCCAAGTTAGAAGCAGAGCCAATATTGCAAGATGTCGATAGTCCATATCTCGGAAACTATAAGAGATAATGCAATTTGGCAATCGGCAACGTAATTAGCATGCCGAATATTACTTGGAATGTGAACTGGAGCGAAATCGCTAATTCATAAGACCATTTTACAATTTTGACCCAAGTTAGAAGAAGAGCCAATATTGTAAAATGTCGATAGTCCATATCTCGGAAACTATAAGAGATAATGCAATTTGGCAATCGGCAACGTAATTAGCATGCCGAATATTACTTGGAATGTGAATTACAACGAAATCGCTAATTCATAAGACCATTTAACAATTCTGGCTCAAGTTAGAAGCAGAGCCAATATTGCAAGATGTCGATAGTCCATATCTCGGAAACTATAAGAGATAATGCAATTTGGCAATCGGCAACGTAATTAGCATGCCGAATATTACTTGGAATGTGAATTGGAGCGAAATCGCTAATTCATAAGACCATTTTACAATTCTGGCCCAAGTTAGAAGCAGAGCCAATATTGCAAGATGTCGATAGTCCATATCTCGGAAACTATAAGAGATAATGCAATTTGGCAATCGGCAACGTAATTAGCATGCCGAATATTACTTGGAATGTGAATTACAACGAAATCGCTAATTCATAAGACCATTTTACAATTCTGGCCCAAGTTAGAAGCAGAGCCAATATTGCAAGATATCGATAGTCCATATCTCGGAAACTATAAGAGATAATGCAATTTGGCAATCGGCAACGTAATTAGCATGCCGAATATTACTTGGAATGTGAATTGGAGCGAAATAGCTAATTCATAAGACAATTTTACAATTTTGACCCAAGTTAGAAGAAGAGCCAATATTGTAAAATGTCGATAGTCCATATGTCGGAAACTATAAGAGATAATGCAATTTGGCAATCGGCAACGTAATTAGCATGCCGAATATTACTTGGAATGTGAATTACAACGAAATCGCTAATTCATAAGACCATTTTACAATTCTGGCTCAAGTTAGAAGCAGAGCCAATAATGCAAGATGTCGATAGTCCATATCTCGGAAACTATAAGAGATAATGCAATCTGGCAATCGGCAACGTAATTAGCATGCCGAATATTACTTGGAATGTGAATTGGAGCGAAATTGCTAATTCATAAGACCATTTTACAATTTTGACCCAAGTTAGGAGCAGAGCCAATATTGTAAAATGTCGATAGTCCATATCTCGGAAACTATAAGAGATAATGCAATTTGGCAATCGGCAACGTAATTAGCATGCCGAATATCACTTGGAACGTGAATTACAACGAAATCGTTAATTCATAAGACCATTTTACAATTCTGGCCCAAGTTAGAAGCAGAGCCAATATTGCAAGAGGGCGATAGTCCATATCTCGGAAACTATAAGAGATAATGCAATTTGGCAATCGGCAACGTAATTAGCATGCCGAATATTACTTGGAATGTGAATTACAACGAAATCGCTAATTCATAAGACCATTTTACAATTCTGGCCCAAGTTAGAAGCAGAGCCAATATTGCAAGATGTCGATAGTCCATATCTCGGAAACTATAAGAGATAATGCAATTTGGCAATCGGCAACGTAATTAGCATGCCGAATATTACTTGGAATGTGAATTACAACGAAATCGCTAATTCATAAGACCATTTTACAATTCTGGCCCAAGTTAGAAGCAGAGCCAATATTGCAAGATGGCGATAGTCCATATCTCGGAAACTATAAGAGATAATGCAATTTGGCAATCGGCAACGTAATTAGCATGCCGAATATTACTTGGAATGTGAATTACAACGAAATCGCTAATTCATAAGACCAATTTACAATTTTGACCCAAGTTAGAAGAAGAGCCAATATTGTAAAATGTCGATAGTCCATATCTCGGAAACTATAAGAAATAATGCAATTTGGCCATCGGCAGTGTAATTAGCATGCCGAATATTACTTGGAATGTGAATTACAACGAAATCGCTAATTCATAAGATCATTTTACAATTATGGCCCAAGTTAGAAGCAGAGCCAATATTGCAAGATGTCGATAGTCCATATCTCGGAAACTATAAGAGATAATGCAATTTGGCATTCGGCAACGTAATTAGCATGCCGAATATTACTTGGAATGTGAATTGGAGCGAAATCGCTAATTCATAAGACCATTTTACAATTTTGACCCAAGTTAGAAGAAGAGCCAATATTGTAAAATGTCGATAGTCCATATCTCGGAAACTATAAGAGATAATGCAATTTGGCAATCGGCAACGTAATTAGCATGCCGAATATTACTTGGAATGTGAATTACAACGAAATCGCTAATTCATGAGACCATTTTACTATTCTGGCTCAAGTTAGAAGCAGAGCCAATATTGCAAGATGTCGATAGTCCATATCTCGGAAACTATAAGAGATAATGCAATCTGGCAATCGGCAACGTAATTAGCATGCCGAATATTACTTGGAATGTGAATTACAACGAAATCGCTAATTCATAAGACCATTTTACAATTCTGGCTCAAGTTAGAAGCAGAGCCAATAATGCAAGATGTCGATAGTCCATATCTCGGAAACTATAAGAGATAATGCAATCTGGCAATCGGCAACGTAATTAGCATGCCGAATATTACTTGGAATGTGAATTGGAGCGAAATTGCTAATTCATAAGACCATTTTACAATTTTGACCCAAGTTAGGAGCAGAGCCAATATTGTAAAATGTCGATAGTCCATATCTCGGAAACTATAAGAGATAATGCAATTTGGCAATCGGCAACGTAATTAGCATGCCGAATATCACTTGGAACGTGAATTACAACGAAATCGTTAATTCATAAGACCATTTTACAATTCTGGCCCAAGTTAGAAACAGAGCCAATATTGCAAGAGGGCGATAGTCCATATCTCGGAAACTATAAGAGATAATGCAATTTGGCAATCGGCAACGTAATTAGCATGCCGAATATTACTTGGAATGTGAATTACAACGAAATCGCTAATTCATAAGACCATTTTACATTTCTGGCCCAAGTTAGAAGCAGAGCCAATATTGTAAAATGTCGATAGTCCATATCTCGGAAACTATAAGAGATAATGCAATTTGGCAATCGGCAACGTAATTAGCATGCCGAATATTACTTGGAATGTGAATTACAACGAAATCGCTAATTCATAAGACCATTTTACAATTCTGGCCCAAGTTAGAAGCAGAGCCAATATTGTAAAATGTCGATAGTCCATATCTCGGAAACTATAAGAGATAATGCAATTTGGCAATCGGCAACGTAATTAGCATGCCGAATATTACTTGGAATGTGAATTACAACGAAATCGCTAATTCATAAGACCAATTTACAATTCTGGCCCAAGTTAGAAGCAGAGCCAATATTGCAAGATGTCGATAGTCCATATCTCGGAAACTATACGAGATAATGCAATTTGGCAATCGGCAACGTAATTAGCATGCCGAATATTACTTTGAATGTGAATTACAGCGAAATCGCTAATTCATAAGACCATTTTACAATTCTGGCCCAAGATAGAAGAAAAGCCAATATTGTAAAATGTCGATAGTCCATATCTCGGAAACTATAAGAGATAATGCAATTTGGCAATCGGCAACGTAATTAGCATGCCGAATATTGCTTGGAATGTGAATTACAACAAAATCGCTAATTCATAAGACCATTTTACAATTCTGGCCCAAGTTAGAAGCAGAGCCAATATTGCAAGATGTCGATAGTCCATATCTCGGAAACTATAAGAGATAATGCAATTTGGCAATCGGCAACGTAATTAGCATGCCGAATATTACTTGGAATGTGAATTGGAGCGAAATCGCTAATTCATAAGACCATTTTACAATTCTGGCCCAAGTTAGAAGCAGAGCCAATATTGCAAGATGTCGATAGTCCATATCTCGGAAACTATAAGAGATAATGCAATTTGGCAATCGGCAACGTAATTAGCATGCCGAATATTACTTGGAATGTGAACTGGAGCGAAATCGCTAATTCATAAGACCATTTTACAATTTTGACCCAAGTTAGAAGAAGAGCCAATATTGTAAAATGTCGATAGTCCATATCTCGGAAACTATAAGAGATAATGCAATTTGGCAATCGGCAACGTAATTAGCATGCCGAATATTACTTGGAATGTGAATTACAACGAAATCGCTAATTCATAAGACCATTTAACAATTCTGGCTCAAGTTAGAAGCAGAGCCAATATTGCAAGATGTCGATAGTCCATATCTCGGAAACTATAAGAGATAATGCAATTTGGCAATCGGCAACGTAATTAGCATGCCGAATATTACTTGGAATGTGAATTGGAGCGAAATCGCTAATTCATAAGACCATTTTACAATTCTGGCCCAAGTTAGAAGCAGAGCCAATATTGCAAGATGTCGATAGTCCATATCTCGGAAACTATAAGAGATAATGCAATTTGGCAATCGGCAACGTAATTAGCATGCCGAATATTACTTGGAATGTGAATTACAACGAAATCGCTAATTCATAAGACCATTTTACAATTCTGGCCCAAGTTAGAAGCAGAGCCAATATTGCAAGATATCGATAGTCCATATCTCGGAAACTATAAGAGATAATGCAATTTGGCAATCGGCAACGTAATTAGCATGCCGAATATTACTTGGAATGTGAATTGGAGCGAAATAGCTAATTCATAAGACAATTTTACAATTTTGACCCAAGTTAGAAGAAGAGCCAATATTGTAAAATGTCGATAGTCCATATGTCGGAAACTATAAGAGATAATGCAATTTGGCAATCGGCAACGTAATTAGCATGCCGAATATTACTTGGAATGTGAATTACAACGAAATCGCTAATTCATAAGACCATTTTACAATTCTGGCTCAAGTTAGAAGCAGAGCCAATAATGCAAGATGTCGATAGTCCATATCTCGGAAACTATAAGAGATAATGCAATCTGGCAATCGGCAACGTAATTAGCATGCCGAATATTACTTGGAATGTGAATTGGAGCGAAATTGCTAATTCATAAGACCATTTTACAATTTTGACCCAAGTTAGGAGCAGAGCCAATATTGTAAAATGTCGATAGTCCATATCTCGGAAACTATAAGAGATAATGCAATTTGGCAATCGGCAACGTAATTAGCATGCCGAATATCACTTGGAACGTGAATTACAACGAAATCGTTAATTCATAAGACCATTTTACAATTCTGGCCCAAGTTAGAAGCAGAGCCAATATTGCAAGAGGGCGATAGTCCATATCTCGGAAACTATAAGAGATAATGCAATTTGGCAATCGGCAACGTAATTAGCATGCCGAATATTACTTGGAATGTGAATTACAACGAAATCGCTAATTCATAAGACCATTTTACAATTCTGGCCCAAGTTAGAAGCAGAGCCAATATTGCAAGATGTCGATAGTCCATATCTCGGAAACTATAAGAGATAATGCAATTTGGCAATCGGCAACGTAATTAGCATGCCGAATATTACTTGGAATGTGAATTACAACGAAATCGCTAATTCATAAGACCATTTTACAATTCTGGCCCAAGTTAGAAGCAGAGCCAATATTGCAAGATGGCGATAGTCCATATCTCGGAAACTATAAGAGATAATGCAATTTGGCAATCGGCAACGTAATTAGCATGCCGAATATTACTTGGAATGTGAATTACAACGAAATCGCTAATTCATAAGACCAATTTACAATTTTGACCCAAGTTAGAAGAAGAGCCAATATTGTAAAATGTCGATAGTCCATATCTCGGAAACTATAAGAAATAATGCAATTTGGCCATCGGCAGTGTAATTAGCATGCCGAATATTACTTGGAATGTGAATTACAACGAAATCGCTAATTCATAAGATCATTTTACAATTATGGCCCAAGTTAGAAGCAGAGCCAATATTGCAAGATGTCGATAGTCCATATCTCGGAAACTATAAGAGATAATGCAATTTGGCATTCGGCAACGTAATTAGCATGCCGAATATTACTTGGAATGTGAATTGGAGCGAAATCGCTAATTCATAAGACCATTTTACAATTTTGACCCAAGTTAGAAGAAGAGCCAATATTGTAAAATGTCGATAGTCCATATCTCGGAAACTATAAGAGATAATGCAATTTGGCAATCGGCAACGTAATTAGCATGCCGAATATTACTTGGAATGTGAATTACAACGAAATCGCTAATTCATGAGACCATTTTACTATTCTGGCTCAAGTTAGAAGCAGAGCCAATATTGCAAGATGTCGATAGTCCATATCTCGGAAACTATAAGAGATAATGCAATCTGGCAATCGGCAACGTAATTAGCATGCCGAATATTACTTGGAATGTGAATTACAACAAAATCGCTAATTCATAAGACCATTTTACAATTTTGACCCAAGTTAGAAGCAGAGCCAATATTGTAAAATGTCGATAGTCCATATCTCGGAAACTATAAGAGATAATGCAACTTGGCAATCGGCAACGTAATTAGCATGCCGAATATTACTTGGAATGTGAATTACAACGAAATCGCTGATTCATAAGACCATTTTACAATTCTGGCCCAAGTTAGAAGCAGAGCCAATATTGCAAGATGTCAATAGTCCATATCTCGGAAACTATAAGAGATAATGCAATTTGGCAATCGGCAACGTAATTAGCATGCCGAATATTACTTGGAATGTGAATTACAACGAAATCGCTAATTCATAAGACCATTTTACAATTCTGGCCCAAGTTAGAAGCAGAGCCAATATTGCAAGATGTCGATAGTCCATATCTCGGAAACTATAAGAGATAATGCAATTTGGCAATCGGCATCGTAATTAGCATGCCGAATATTACTTGGAATGTGAATTGGAGCGAAATCGCTAATTCATAAGACCATTTTACAATTCTGGCCCAAGTTAGAAGCAGAGCCAATATTGCAAGATGTCGATAGTCCATATCTCGGAAACTATAAGAGATAATGCAATTTGGCAATCGGCAACGTAATTAGCATGCCGAATATTACTTGGAATGTGAACTGGAGCGAAATCACTAATTCATAAGACCATTTTACAATTTTGACCCAAGTTAGAAGAAGAGCCAATATTGTAAAATGTCGATGGTCCATATCTCGGAAACTATAAGAGATAATGCAATTTGGCAGTCGGCAACGTAATTAGCATGCCGAATAATACTTGGAATGTGAATTACAACGAAATCGCTAATTCATAAGACCATTTTACAATTCTGGCTCAAGTTAGAAGCAGAGCCAATATTGCAAGATGTCGATAGTCCATATCTCGGAAACTATAAGAGATAATGCAATCTGGCAATCGGCAACGTAATTAGCATGCCGAATATTACTTGGAATGTGAATTGGAGCGAAATTGCTAATTCATAAGACCATTTTACAATTTTGACCCAAGTTAGAAGCAGAGCCAATATTGTAATATGTCGATAGTCCATATCTCGGAAACTATAAGAGATAATGCAATTTGGCAATCGGCAACGTAATTAGCATGCCGAATATTACTTGGAATGTGAATTACAACGAAATCGCTAATTCATAAGACCATTTTACATTTCTGGCCCAAGTTAGAAGCAGAGCCAATATTGTAAAATGTCGATAGTCCATATCTCGGAAACTATAAGAGATAATGCAATTTGGCAATCGGCAACGTAATTAGCATGCCGAATATTACTTGGAATGTGAATTACAACGAAATCGCTAATTCATAAGACCATTTCACAATTCTGGCCCAAGTTAGAAGCAGAGCCAATATTGTAAAATGTCGATAGTCCATATCTCGGAAACTATAAGAGATAATGCAATTTGGCAATCGGCAACGTAATTAGCATGCCGAATATTACTTGGAATGTGAATTACAACGAAATCGCTAATTCATAAGACCAATTTACAATTCTGGCCCAAGTTAGAAGCAGAGCCAATATTGCAAGATGTCGATAGTCCATATCTCGGAAACTATACGAGATAATGCAATTTGGCAATCGGCAACGTAATTAGCATGTCGAATATTACTTTGAATGTGAATTACAGCGAAATCGCTAATTCATAAGACCATTTTACAATTCTGGCCCAAGTTAGAAGAAAAGCCAATATTGTAAAATGTCGATAGTCCATATCTCGGAAACTATAAGAGATAATGCAATTTGGCAATCGGCAACGTAATTAGCATGCCGAATATTGCTTGGAATGTGAATTACAACAAAATCGCTAATTCATAAGACCATTTTACAATTCTGGCCCAAGTTAGAAGCAGAGCCAATATTGCAAGATGTCGATAGTCCATATCTCGGAAACTATAAGAGATAATGCAATTTGGCAATCGGCAACGTAATTAGCATGCCGAATATTACTTGGAATGTGAATTGGAGCGAAATCGCTAATTCATAAGACCATTTTACAATTCTGGCCCAAGTTAGAAGCAGAGCCAATATTGCAAGATGTCGATAGTCCATATCTCGGAAACTATAAGAGATAATGCAATTTGGCAATCGGCAACGTAATTAGCATGCCGAATATTACTTGGAATGTGAACTGGAGCGAAATGGCTAATTCATAAGACCATTTTACAATTTTGACCCAAGTTAGAAGAAGAGCCAATATTGTAAAATGTCGATAGTCCATATCTCGGAAACTATAAGAGATAATGCAATTTGGCAATCGGCAACGTAATTAGCATGCCGAATATTACTTGGAATGTGAATTACAACGAAATCGCTAATTCATAAGACCATTTAACAATTCTGGCTCAAGTTAGAAGCAGAGCCAATATTGCAAGATGTCGATAGTCCATATCTCGGAAACTATAAGAGATAATGCAATTTGGCAATCGGCAACGTAATTAGCATGCCGAATATTACTTGGAATGTGAATTGGAGCGAAATCGCTAATTCATAAGACCATTTTACAATTCTGGCCCAAGTTAGAAGCAGAGCCAATATTGCAAGATGTCGATAGTCCATATCTCGGAAACTATAAGAGATAATGCAATTTGGCTATCGGCAACGTAATTAGCATGCCGAATATTACTTGGAATGTGAATTACAACGAAATCGCTAATTCATAAGACCATTTTACAATTCTGGCTCAAGTTAGAAGCAGAGCCAATAATGCAAGATGTCGATAGTCCATATCTCGGAAACTATAAGAGATAATGCAATCTGGCAATCGGCAACGTAATTAGCATGCCGAATATTACTTGGAATGTGAATTGGAGCGAAATTGCTAATTCATAAGACCATTTTACAATTTTGACCCAAGTTAGGAGCAGAGCCAATATTGTAAAATGTCGATAGTCCATATCTCGGAAACTATAAGAGATAATGCAATTTGGCAATCGGCAACGTAATTAGCATGCCGAATATCACTTGGAACGTGAATTACAACGAAATCGTTAATTCATAAGACCATTTTACAATTCTGGCCCAAGTTAGAAGCAGAGCCAATATTGCAAGAGGGCGATAGTCCATATCTCGGAAACTATAAGAGATAATGCAATTTGGCAATCGGCAACGTAATTAGCATGCCGAATATTACTTGGAATGTGAATTACAACGAAATCGCTAATTCATAAGACCATTTTACAATTCTGGCCCAAGTTAGAAGCAGAGCCAATATTGCAAGATGTCGATAGTCCATATCTCGGAAACTATAAGAGATAATGCAATTTGGCAATCGGCAACGTAATTAGCATGCCGAATATTACTTGGAATGTGAATTACAACGAAATCGCTAATTCATAAGACCATTTTACAATTCTGGCCCAAGTTAGAAGCAGAGCCAATATTGCAAGATATCGATAGTCCATATCTCGGAAACTATAAGAGATAATGCAATTTGGCAATCGGCAACGTAATTAGCATGCCGAATATTACTTGGAATGTGAATTGGAGCGAAATCGCTAATTCATAAGACAATTTTACAATTTTGACCCAAGTTAGAAGAAGAGCCAATATTGTAAAATGTCGATAGTCCATATGTCGGAAACTATAAGAGATAATGCAATTTGGCAATCGGCAACGTAATTAGCATGCCGAATATTACTTGGAATGTGAATTACAACGAAATCGCTAATTCATAAGACCATTTTACAATTCTGGCTCAAGTTAGAAGCAGAGCCAATAATGCAAGATGTCGATAGTCCATATCTCGGAAACTATAAGAGATAATGCAATCTGGCAATCGGCAACGTAATTAGCATGCCGAATATTACTTGGAATGTGAATTGGAGCGAAATTGCTAATTCATAAGACCATTTTACAATTTTGACCCAAGTTAGGAGCAGAGCCAATATTGTAAAATGTCGATAGTCCATATCTCGGAAACTATAAGAGATAATGCAATTTGGCAATCGGCAACGTAATTAGCATGCCGAATATCACTTGGAACGTGAATTACAACGAAATCGTTAATTCATAAGACCATTTTACAATTCTGGCCCAAGTTAGAAGCAGAGCCAATATTGCAAGAGGGCGATAGTCCATATCTCGGAAACTATAAGAGATAATGCAATTTGGCAATCGGCAACGTAATTAGCATGCCGAATATTACTTGGAATGTGAATTACAACGAAATCGCTAATTCATAAGACCATTTTACAATTCTGGCCCAAGTTAGAAGCAGAGCCAATATTGCAAGATGTCGATAGTCCATATCTCGGAAACTATAAGAGATAATGCAATTTGGCAATCGGCAACGTAATTAGCATGCCGAATATTACTTGGAATGTGAATTACAACGAAATCGCTAATTCATAAGACCATTTTACAATTCTGGCCCAAGTTAGAAGCAGAGCCAATATTGCAAGATATCGATAGTCCATATCTCGGAAACTATAAGAGATAATGCAATTTGGCAATCGGCAACGTAATTAGCATGCCGAATATTACTTGGAATGTGAATTGGAGCGAAATCGCTAATTCATAAGACAATTTTACAATTTTGACCCAAGTTAGAAGAAGAGCCAATATTGTAAAATGTCGATAGTCCATATGTCGGAAACTATAAGAGATAATGCAATTTGGCAATCGGCAACGTAATTAGCATGCCGAATATTACTTGGAATGTGAATTACAACGAAATCGCTAATTCATAAGACCATTTTACAATTCTGGCTCAAGTTAGAAGCAGAGCCAATAATGCAAGATGTCGATAGTCCATATCTCGGAAACTATAAGAGATAATGCAATCTGGCAATCGGCAACGTAATTAGCATGCCGAATATTACTTGGAATGTGAATTGGAGCGAAATTGCTAATTCATAAGACCATTTTACAATTTTGACCCAAGTTAGGAGCAGAGCCAATATTGTAAAATGTCGATAGTCCATATCTCGGAAACTATAAGAGATAATGCAATTTGGCAATCGGCAATGTAATTAGCATGCCGAATATTACTTGGAACGTGAATTACAACGAAATCGTTAATTCATAAGACCATTTTACAATTCTGGCCCAAGTTAGAAGCAGAGCCAATATTGCAAGAGGGCGATAGTCCATATCTCGGAAACTATAAGAGATAATGCAATTTGGCAATCGGCAACGTAATTAGCATGCCGAATATTACTTGGAATGTGAATTACAACGAAATCGCTAATTCATAAGACCATTTTACAATTCTGGCCCAAGTTAGAAGCAGAGCCAATATTGCAAGATGTCGATAGTCCATATCTCGGAAACTATAAGAGATAATGCAATTTGGCAATCGGCAACGTAATTAGCATGCCGAATATTACTTGGAATGTGAATTACAACGAAATCGCTAATTCATAAGACCATTTTACAATTCTGGCCCAAGTTAGAAGCAGAGCCAATATTGCAAGATGGCGATAGTCCATATCTCGGAAACTATAAGAGATAATGCAATTTGGCAATCGGCAACGTAATTAGCATGCCGAATATTACTTGGAATGTGAATTGGAGCGAAATTGCTAATTCATAAGACCATTTTACAATTTTGACCCAAGTTAGAAGCAGAGCCAATATTGTAAAATGTCGATAGTCCATATCTCGGAAACTATAAGAGATAATGCAATTTGGCAATCGGCACCGTAATTAGCATGCCGAATATTACTTGGAATGTGAATTAAAACGAAATCGCTAATTCATAAGACCAATTTACAATTTTGACCCAAGTTAGAAGAAGAGCCAATATTGTAAAATGTCGATAGTCCATATCTAGGAAACTATAAGAGATAATGCAATTTGGCCATCGGCAGTGTAATTAGCATGCCGAATATTACTTGGAATGTGAATTACAACGAAATCGCTAATTCATAAGACCATTTTACAATTCTGGCCCAAGTTAGAAGCAGAGCCAATATTGCAAGATGTCGATAGTCCATATCTCGGAAACTATAAGAGATAATGCAATTTGGCAATCGGCAACGTAATTAGCATGCCGAATATTACTTGGAATGGGAATTGGAGCGAAATCGCTAATTCATAAGACCATTTTACAATTCTGGCCCAAGTTAGAAGCAGAGCCAATATTGCAGCATGTCGATAGTCCAAATCTCGGAAACTATAAGAGATAATGCAATTTGGCAATCGGCAACGTAATTAGCATGCCGAATATTACTTGGAATGTGAACTGGAGCGAAATCGCTAATTCATAAGACCATTTTACAATTTTGACCCAAGTTAGAAGAAGAGCCAATATTGTAAAATGTCGATAGTCCATATCTCGGAAACTATAAGAGATAATGCAATCTGGCAATCGGCAACGTAATTAGCATGCCGAATATTACTTGGAATGTGAATTGGAGCGAAATTGCTAATTCATAAGACCATTTTACAATTTTGACCCAAGTTAGAAGCAGAGCCAATATTGTAAAATGTCGATAGTCCATATCTCGGAAACTATAAGAGATAATGCAATTTGGCAATCGGCAACGTAATTAGCATGCCGAATATTACTTGGAACGTGAATTACAACGAAATCTCTAATTCATAAGACCATTTTACAATTCTGGCTCAAGTTAGAAGCCGAGCCAATATTGCAAGATGTCGATTGTCCATCGATCGGAAACTATAAGAGATAATGCAATTTGGCAACCGGCAATGTAATTAGCATGCCGAATATTACTTGGAATGTGAACTGGAGCGAAATCGCTAATTCATAAGACCATTTTACAATTTTGACCCAAGTTAGAAGAAGAGCCAATATTGTAAAATGTCGATAGTCCATATCTCGGAAACTATAAGAGATAATGCAATCTGGCAATCGGCAACGTAATTAGCATGCCGAATATTACTTGGAATGTGAATTGGAGCGAAATTGCTAATTCATAAGACCATTTTACAATTTTGACCCAAGTTAGAAGCAGAGCCAATATTGTAAAATGTCGATAGTCCATATCTCGGAAACTATAAGAGATAATGCAATTTGGCAATCGGCAACGTAATTAGCATGCCGAATATTACTTGGAATGTGAATTACAACGAAATCGCTAATTCATAAGACCATTTTACAATTCTGGCCCAAGTTAGAAGCAGAGCCAATATTGCAAGATGTCGATAGTCCATATCTCGGAAATTATAAGAGATAATGCAATTTGGCAATCGGCAACGTAATTAGCATGCCGAATATTACTTGGAATGTGAATTGGAGCGAAATCGCTAATTCATAAGACCATTTTACAATTATGGTCCAAGTTAGAAGCAGAGCCAATATTGCAAGATGTCGATAGTCCATATCTCGGAAACTATAAGAGATAATGCAATTTGGCCATCGGCAGTGTAATTAGCATGCCGAATATTACTTGGAATGTGAATTACAACGAAATCGCTAATTCATAAGACCATTTTACAATTCTGGCCCAAGTTAGAAGCAGAGCCAATATTGCAAGATGTCGATAGTCCATATCTCGGAAACTATAAGAGATAATGCAATTTGGCAATCGGCAACGTAATTAGCATGCCGAATATTACTTGGAATGTGAATTACAACAAAATCGCTAATTCATAAGATCATTTTACAATTCTGGCCCAAGTTAGAAGCAGAGCCAATATTGCAAGATGTCGATAGTCCATATCTCGGAAACTATAAGAGATAATGCAATTTGGCAATCGGCAACGTAATTAGCATGCCGAATATTACTTGGAATGTGAATTGGAGCGAAATCGCTAATTCATAAGACCATTTTACAATTTTGACCCAAGTTAGAAGAAGAGCCAATATTGTAAAAGGTCGATAGTCCATATCTCGGAAACTATAAGAGATAATGCAATTTGGCAATCGGCAACGTAATTAGCATGCCGAATATTACTTGGAATGTGAACTGGAGCGAAATCGCTAATTCATAAGACCAATTTACAATTTTGACCCAAGTTAGAAGAAAAGCCAATATTGTAAAATGTCGATAGTCCATATCTCGGAAACTATAAGAGATAATGCAATTTGGCCATCGGCAGTGTAATTAGCATGCCGAATATTACTTGGAATGTGAATTACAACGAAATCGCTAATTCATAAGACCATTTTACAATTCTGGCCCAAGTTAGAAGCAGAGCCAATATTGCAAGATGTCGATAGTCCATATCTCGGAAACTATAAGAGATAATGCAATTTGGCAATCGGCAACGTAATTAGCATGCCGAATATTACTTGGAATGTGAATTACAACAAAATCGCTAATTCATAAGATCATTTTACAATTCTGGCCCAAGTTAGAAGCAGAGCCAATATTGCAAGATGTCGATAGTCCATATCTCGGAAACTATAAGAGATAATGCAATTTGGCAATCGGCAACGTAATTAGCATGCCGAATATTACTTGGAATGTGAATTGGAGCGAAATCGCTAATTCATAAGACCATTTTACAATTTTGACCCAAGTTAGAAGAAGAGCCAATATTGTAAAATGTCGATAGTCCATATCTCGGAAACTATAAGAGATAATGCAATTTGGCAATCGGCAACGTAATTAGCATGCCGAATATTACTTGGAGTGTGAATTACAACGAAATCGCTAATTCATGAGACCATTTTACAATTCTGGCTCAAGTTAGAAGCAGAGCCAATATTGCAAGATGTCGATAGTCCATATCTCGGAAACTATAACAGATAATGCAATCTGGCAATCGGCAACGTAATTAGCATGCCGAATATTACTTGGAATGTGAATTGGAGCGAAATTGCTAATTCATAAGACCATTTTACAATTTTGACCCAAGTTAGAAGCAGAGCCAATATTGTAAAATGTCGATAGTCCATATCTCGGAAACTATAAGAGATAATGTAATTTGGCAATCGGCGACGTAATTAGCATGCCGAATATTACTTGGAATGTGAATTACAACGAAATAGCTAATTCATAAGACCATTTTACAATTCTGGCCCAAGTTAGAAGCAGAGCCAATATTGCAAGATGTCGATAGTCCATATCTCGGAAACTATAAGAGATAATGCAATTTGGCAATCGGCAACGTAATTAGCATGCCGAATATTACTTGGAATGTGAATTGGAGCGAAATCGCTAATTCATAAGACCATTTTACAATTCTGGCCCAAGTTAGAAGCAGAGCCAATATTGCAAGATGTCGATAGTCCATATCTCGGAAACTATAAGAGATAATGCAATTTGGCAATCGGCAACGTAATTAGCATGCCGAATATTACTTGGAATGTGAACTGGAGCGAAATCACTAATTCATAAGACCATTTTACAATTTTGACCCAAGTTAGAAGAAGAGCCAATATTGTAAAATGTCGATGGTCCATATCTCGGAAACTATAAGAGATAATGCAATTTGGCAATCGGCAACGTAATTAGCATGCCGAATATTACTTGGAATGTGAATTACAACGAAATCGCTAATTCATAAGACCATTTTACAATTCTGGCTCAAGTTAGAAGCAGAGCCAATATTGCAAGATGTCGATAGTCCATATCTCGGAAACTATAAGAGATAATGCAATCTGGCAATCGGCAACGTAATTAGCATGCCGAATATTACTTGGAATGTGAATTGGAGCGAAATTGCTAATTCATAAGACCATTTTACAATTTTGACCCAAGTTAGAAGCAGAGCCAATATTGTAATATGTCGATAGTCCATATCTCGGAAACTATAAGAGATAATGCAATTTGGCAATCGGCAACGTAATTAGCATGCCGAATATTACTTGGAATGTGAATTACAACGAAATCGCTAATTCATAAGACCATTTTACATTTATGGCCCAAGTTAGAAGCAGAGCCAATATTGTAAAATGTGGATAGTCCATATCTCGGAAAGTATAAGAGATAATGCAATTTGGCAATCGGCAACGTAATTAGCATGCCGAATATTACTTGGAATGTGAATTACAACGAAATCGCTAATTCATAAGACCATTTTACAATTCTGGCCCAAGTTAGAAGCAGAGCCAATATTGTAAAATGTCGATAGTCCATATCTCGGAAACTATAAGAGATAATGCAATTTGGCAATCGGCAACGTAATTAGCATGCCGAATATTACTTGGAATGTGAATTACAACGAAATCGCTAATTCATAAGACCATTTTACATTTATGGCCCAAGTTAGAAACAGAGCCAATATTGCAAGATGTCGATAGTCCATATCTCGGAAACTATAAGAGATAATGCAATTTGACAATCGGCAACGTAATTAGCATGCCGAATATTACTTTGAATGTGAATTACAGCGAAATCGCTAATTCATAAGACCATTTTACAATTCTGGCCCAAGTTAGAAGAAAAGCCAATATTGTAAAATGTCGATAGTCCATATCTCGGAAACTATAAGAGATAATGCAATTTGGCCATCGGCAGTCTAATTAGCATGCCGAATATTACTTGGAATGTGAATTACAACGAAATCGCTAATTCATAAGACCATTTTACAATTCTGGCCCAAGGTAGAAGCAGAGCCAATATTGCAAGAAGTCGATAGTCCATATCTCGGAAAGTATAAGAGATAATGCAATTTGGCAATCGGCAACGTAATTAGCATGCCGAATATTACTTGGAATGTGAATTACAACGAAATCGCTAATTCATAAGACCATTTTACAATTCTGGCCCAAGTTAGAAGCAGAGCCAATATTGTAAAATGTCGATAGTCCATATCTCGGAAACTATAAGAGATAATGCAATTTGGCAATCGGCAACGTAATTAGCATGCCGAATATTACTTGGAATGTGAATTACAACGAATTCGCTAATTCATAAGACCATTTTACATTTATGGCCCAAGTTAGATGCAGAGCCAATATTGCAAGATGTCGATAGTCCATATCTCGGAAACTATAAGAGATAATGCAATTTGACAATCGGCAACGTAATTAGCATGCCGAATATTACTTTGAATGTGAATTACAGCGAAATCGCTAATTCATAAGACCATTTTACAATTCTGGCCCAAGTTAGAAGAGAAGCCAATATTGTAAAATGTCGATAGTCCATATCTCGGAAACTATAAGAGATAATGCAATTTGGCCATCGGCAGTCTAATTAGCATGCCGAATATTACTTGGAATGTGAATTACAACGAAATCGCTAATTCATAAGACCATTTTACAATTCTGGCCCAAGTTAGAAGCAGAGCCAATATTGCAAGAAGTCGATAGTCCATATCTCGGAAACTATAAGAGATAATGCAATTTGGCAATCGGCAACGTAATTAGCATGCCGAATATTGCTTGGAATGTGAATTACAACAAAATCGCTAATTCATAAGACCATTTTACAATTCTGGCCCAAATTAGAAGCAGAGCCAATATTGCAAGATGTCGATAGTCCATATCTCGGAAACTATAAGAGATAATGCAATTTGGCAATCGGCAACGTAATTAGCATGCCGAATATTACTTGGAATGTCAATTGGAGCGAAATCGCTAATTCATAAGACCATTTTACAATTCTGGCCCAAGTTAGAAGCAGAGCCAATATTGCAAGATGTCGATAGTCCATATCTCGGAAACTATAAGAGATAATGCAATTTGGCAATCGGCAACGTAATTAGCATGCCGAATATTACTTGGAATGTGAACTGGAGCGAAATCGCTAATTCATAAGACCATTTTACAATTTTGACCCAAGTTAGAAGAAGAGCCAATATTGTAAAATGTCGATAGTCCATATCTCGGAAACTATAAGAGATAATGCAATTTGGCAATCGGCAATGTAATTAGAATGCCGAATATTACTTGGAATGTGAATTACAACGAAGTCGCTAATTCATAAGACCAATTTACAATTTTGACCCAAGTTAGAAGAAGAGCCAATATTGTAAAATGTCGATAGTCCATATCTCGGAAACTATAAGAGATAATGCAATTTGGCCATCGGCAGTGTAATTAGCATGCCGAATATTACTTGGAATGTGAATTACAACGAAATCGCTAATTCATAAGACCATTTTACAATTCTGGCCCAAGTTAGAAGCAGAGCCAATATTGTAAAATGTCGATAGTCCATATCTCGGAAACTATAAGAGATAATGCAATTTGGCAATCGGCAACGTAATTAGCATGCCGAATATTACTTGGAATGTGAATTACAACGAAATCGCTAATTCATAAGACCATTTTACAATTCTGGCTCAAGTTAGAAGCCGAGCCAATATTGCAAGATGTCGGTTGTCCATCGATCGGAAACTATAAGAGATAATGCAATTTGGCAATCGGCAACGTAATTAGCATGCCGAATATTACTTGGAATGTGAACTGGAGCGAAATCGCTAATTCATAAGACCATTTTACAATTTTGACCCAAGTTAGAAGCGGAGCCAATATTGTAAAATGTCGATAGTCCATATCTCGGAAACTATTAGAGATAATGCAATTTGGCAATCGGCACCGTAATTAGCATGCCGAATATTACTTGGAATGTGAATTACAACGAAATCGCTAATTCATAAGACCAATTTACAATTTTGACCCAAGTTAGAAGAAGAGCCAATATTTTAAAATGTCGATAGTCCATATCTCGGAAACTATAAGAAATAATGCAATTTGGCCATCGGCAGTGTAATTAGCATGCCGAATATTACTTGGAATGTGAATTACAACGAAATCGCTAATTCATAAGACCATTTTACAATTCTTGCCCAAGTTAGAAGCAGAGCCAATATTGCAAGATGTCGATAGTCCATATCTCGGAAACTATAAGATATAATGCAATTTGGCAATCGGCAACGTAATTAGCATGCCGAATATTACTTGGAATGTGAATTGGAGCGAAATTGCTAATTCATAAGACCATTTTACAATTTTGACCCAAGTTAGAAGCAGAGCCAATATTGTAAAATGTCGATAGTCCATATCTCGGAAACTATAAGAGATAATGCAATTTGGCAATCGGCACCGTAATTAGCATGCCGAATATTACTTGGAATGTGAATTACAACGAAATCGCTAATTCATAAGACCAATTTACAATTTTGACCCAAGTTAGAAGAAGAGCCAATATTGTAAAATGTCGATAGTCCATATCTCGGAAACTATAAGAGATAATGCAATTTGGCCATCGGCAGTGTAATTAGCATGCCGAATATTACTTGGAATGTGAATTACAACGAAATCGCTAATTCATAAGACCATTTTACAATTCTGGCCCAAGTTAGAAGCAGAGCCAATATTGCAAGATGTCGATAGTCCATATCTCGGAAACTATAAGAGATAATGCAATTTGGCAATCGGCAACGTAATTAGCATGCCGAATATTACTTGGAATGGGAATTGGAGCGAAATCGCTAATTCATAAGACCATTTTACAATTCTGGCCCAAGTTAGAAGCAGAGCCAATATTGCAGCATGTCGATAGTCCAAATCTCGGAAACTATAAGAGATAATGCAATTTGGCAATCGGCAACGTAATTAGCATGCCGAATATTACTTGGAATGTGAACTGGAGCGAAATCGCTAATTCATAAGACCATTTTACAATTTTGACCCAAGTTAGAAGAAGAGCCAATATTGTAAAATGTCGATAGTCCATATCTCGGAAACTATAAGAGATAATGCAATCTGGCAATCGGCAACGTAATTAGCATGCCGAATATTACTTGGAATGTGAATTGGAGCGAAATTGCTAATTCATAAGACCATTTTACAATTTTGACCCAAGTTAGAAGCAGAGCCAATATTGTAAAATGTCGATAGTCCATATCTCGGAAACTATAAGAGATAATGCAATTTGGCAATCGGCAACGTAATTAGCATGCCGAATATTACTTGGAACGTGAATTACAACGAAATCTCTAATTCATAAGACCATTTTACAATTCTGGCTCAAGTTAGAAGCAGAGCCAATATTGCAAGATGTCGATAGTCCATATCTCGGAAACTATAAGAGATAATGCAATTTGGCAATAGGCAATGTAATTAGCATGCCGAATATTACTTGGAATGTGAACTGGAGCGAAATCGCTAATTCATAAGACCATTTTACAATTTTGACCCAAGTTAGAAGAAGAGCCAATATTGTAAAATGTCGATAGTCCATATCTCGGAAACTATAAGAGATAATGCAATCTGGCAATCGGCAACGTAATTAGCATGCCGAATATTACTTGGAATGTGAATTGGAGCGAAATTGCTAATTCATAAGACCATTTTACAATTTTGACCCAAGTTAGAAGCAGAGCCAATATTGTAAAATGTCGATAGTCCATATCTCGGAAACTATAAGAGATAATGCAATTTGGCAATCGGCAACGTAATTAGCATGCCGAATATTACTTGGAATGTGAATTACAACGAAATCGCTAATTCATAAGACCATTTTACAATTCTGGCCCAAGTTAGAAGCAGAGCCAATATTGCAAGATGTCGATAGTCCATATCTCGGAAATTATAAGAGATAATGCAATTTGGCAATCGGCAACGTAATTAGCATGCCGAATATTACTTGGAATGTGAATTGGAGCGAAATCGCTAATTCATAAGACCATTTTACAATTATGGCCCAAGTTAGAAGCAGAGCCAATATTGCAAGATGTCGATAGTCCATATCTCGGAAACTATAAGAGATAATGCAATTTGGCAATCGGCAACGTAATTAGCATGCCGAATATTACTTGGAATGTGAACTGGAGCGAAATCGCTAATTCATAAGACCAATTTACAATTTTGACCCAAGTTAGAAGAAAAGCCAATATTGTAAAATGTCGATAGTCCATATCTCGGAAACTATAAGAGATAATGCAATTTGGCCATCGGCAGTGTAATTAGCATGCCGAATATTACTTGGAATGTGAATTACAACGAAATCGCTAATTCATAAGACCATTTTACAATTCTGGCCCAAGTTAGAAGCAGAGCCAATATTGCAAGATGTCGATAGTCCATATCTCGGAAACTATAAGAGATAATGCAATTTGGCAATCGGCAACGTAATTAGCATGCCGAATATTACTTGGAATGTGAATTACAACAAAATCGCTAATTCATAAGATCATTTTACAATTCTGGCCCAAGTTAGAAGCAGAGCCAATATTGCAAGATGTCGATAGTCCATATCTCGGAAACTATAAGAGATAATGCAATTTGGCAATCGGCAACGTAATTAGCATGCCGAATATTACTTGGAATGTGAATTGGAGCGAAATCGCTAATTCATAAGACCATTTTACAATTTTGACCCAAGTTAGAAGAAGAGCCAATATTGTAAAATGTCGATAGTCCATATCTCGGAAACTATAAGAGATAATGCAATTTGGCAATCGGCAACGTAATTAGCATGCCGAATATTGCTTGGAGTGTGAATTACAACGAAATCGCTAATTCATGAGACCATTTTACAATTCTGGCTCAAGTTAGAAGCAGAGCCAATATTGCAAGATGTCGATAGTCCATATCTCGGAAACTATAAGAGATAATGCAATCTGGCAATCGGCAACGTAATTAGCATGCCGAATATTACTTGGAATGTGAATTGGAGCGAAATTGCTAATTCATAAGACCATTTTACAATTTTGACCCAAGTTAGAAGCAGAGCCAATATTGTAAAATGTCGATAGTCCATATCTCGGAAACTATAAGAGATAATGTAATTTGGCAATCGGCGACGTAATTAGCATGCCGAATATTACTTGGAATGTGAATTACAACGAAATAGCTAATTCATAAGACCATTTTACAATTCTGGCCCAAGTTAGAAGCAGAGCCAATATTGCAAGATGTCGATAGTCCATATCTCGGAAACTATAAGAGATAATGCAATTTGGCAATCGGCAACGTAATTAGCATGCCGAATATTACTTGGAATGTGAATTGGAGCGAAATCGCTAATTCATAAGACCATTTTACAATTCTGGCCCAAGTTAGAAGCAGAGCCAATATTGCAAGATGTCGATAGTCCATATCTCGGAAACTATAAGAGATAATGCAATTTGGCAATCGGCAACGTAATTAGCATGCCGAATATTACTTGGAATGTGAACTGGAGCGAAATCACTAATTCATAAGACCATTTTACAATTTTGACCCAAGTTAGAAGAAGAGCCAATATTGTAAAATGTCGATGGTCCATATCTCGGAAACTATAAGAGATAATGCAATTTGGCAATCGGCAACGTAATTAGCATGCCGAATATTACTTGGAATGTGAATTACAACGAAATCGCTAATTCATAAGACCATTTTACAATTCTGGCTCAAGTTAGAAGCAGAGCCAATATTGCAAGATGTCGATAGTCCATATCTCGGAAACTATAAGAGATAATGCAATCTGGCAATCGGCAACGTAATTAGCATGCCGAATATTACTTGGAATGTGAATTGGAGCGAAATTGCTAATTCATAAGACCATTTTACAATTTTGACCCAAGTTAGAAGCAGAGCCAATATTGTAATATGTCGATAGTCCATATCTCGGAAACTATAAGAGATAATGCAATTTGGCAATCGGCAACGTAATTAGCATGCCGAATATTACTTGGAATGTGAATTACAACGAAATCGCTAATTCATAAGACCATTTTACAATTCTGGCCCAAGTTAGAAGCAGAGCCTATATTGTAAAATGTCGATAGTCCATATCTCGGAAAGTATAAGAGATAATGCAATTTGGCAATCGGAAACGTAATTAGCATGCCGAATATTACTTGGAATGTGAATTACAACGAAATCGCTAATTCATAAGACCATTTTACAATTCTGGCCCAAGTTAGAAGCAGAGCCTATATTGTAAAATGTCGATAGTCCATATCTCGGAAACTATAAGAGATAATGCAATTTGGCAATCGGCAACGTAATTAGCATGCCGAATATTACTTGGAATGTGAATTACAACGAAATCGCTAATTCATAAGACCATTTTACATTTATGGCCCAAGTTAGAAACAGAGCCAATATTGCAAGATGTCGATAGTCCATATCTCGGAAACTATAAGAGATAATGCAATTTGACAATCGGCAACGTAATTAGCATGCCGAATATTACTTTGAATGTGAATTACAGCGAAATCGCTAATTCATAAGACCATTTTACAATTCTGGCCCAAGTTAGAAGAAAAGCCAATATTGTAAAATGTCGATAGTCCATATCTCGGAAACTATAAGAGATAATGCAATTTGGCCATCGGCAGTCTAATTAGCATGCCGAATATTACTTGGAATGTGAATTACAACGAAATCGCTAATTCATAAGACCATTTTTACAATTCTGGCCCAAGGTAGAAGCAGAGCCAATATTGCAAGAAGTCGATAGTCCATATCTCGGAAAGTATAAGAGATAATGCAATTTGGCAATCGGCAACGTAATTAGCATGCCGAATATTACTTGGAATGTGAATTACAACGAAATCGTTAATTCATAAGACCATTTTACAATTCTGGCCCAAGTTAGAAGCAGAGCCAATATTGTAAAATGTCGATAGTCCATATCTCGGAAACTATAAGAGATAATGCAATTTGGCAATCGGCAACGTAATTAGCATGCCGAATATTACTTGGAATGTGAATTACAACGAAATCGCTAATTCATAAGACCATTTTACATTTATGGCCCAAGTTAGAAGCAGAGCCAATATTGCAAGATGTCGATAGTCCATATCTCGGAAACTATAAGAGATAATGCAATTTGACAATCGGCAACGTAATTAGCATGCCGAATATTACTTTGAATGTGAATTACAGCGAAATCGCTAATTCATAAGACCATTTTACAATTCTGGCCCAAGTTAGAAGAAAAGCCAATATTGTAAAATGTCGATCGATGGACGAACCTCTATGGTGTAAATTATCGATAATCCATATCTCGGAAACTATAAGAGATAATGCAATTTGGCCATCGGCAGTCTAATTAGCATGCCGAATATTACTTGGAATGTGAATTACAACGAAATCGCTAATTCATAAGACCATTTTACAATTCTGGCCCAAGTTAGAAGCAGAGCCAATATTGCAAGAAGTCGATAGTCCATATCTCGGAAACTATAAGAGATAATGCAATTTGGCAATCGGCAACGTAATTAGCATGCCGAATATTGCTTGGAATGTGAATTACAACAAAATCGCTAATTCATAAGACCATTTTACAATTCTGGCCCAAGTTAGAAGAAAAGCCAATATTGCAAGATGTCGATAGTCCATATCTCGGAAACTATAAGAGATAATGCAATTTGGCCATCGGCAGTCTAATTAGCATGCCGAATATTACTTGGAATGTGAATTACAACGAAATCGCTAATTCATAAGACCATTTTACAATTCTGGCCCAAGTTAGAAGCAGAGCCAATATTGCAAGAAGTCGATAGTCCATATCTCGGAAACTATAAGAGATAATGCAATTTGGCAATCGGCAACGTAATTAGCATGCCGAATATTACTTGGAATGTGAATTGGAGCGAAATCGCTAATTCATAAGACCATTTTACAATTCTGGCCCAAGTTAGAAGCAGAGCCAATATTGCAAGATGTCGATAGTCCATATCTCGGAAACTATAAGAGATAATGCAATTTGGCAATCGGCAACGTAATTAGCATGCCGAATATTACTTGGAATGTGAACTGGAGCGAAATCGCTAATTCATAAGACCATTTTACAATTTTGACCCAAGTTAGAAGAAGAGCCAATATTGTAAAATGTCGATAGTCCATATCTCGGAAACTATAAGAGATAATGCAATTTGGCAATCGGCAATGTAATTAGAATGCCGAATATTACTTGGAATGTGAATTACAACGAAGTCGCTAATTCATAAGACCAATTTACAATTTTGACCCAAGTTAGAAGAAGAGCCAATATTGTAAAATGTCGATAGTCCATATCTCGGAAACTATAAGAGATAATGCAATTTGGCCATCGGCAGTGTAATTAGCATGCCGAATATTACTTGGAATGTGAATTACAACGAAATCGCTAATTCATAAGACCATTTTACAATTCTGGCCCAAGTTAGAAGCAGAGCCAATATTGCAGCATGTCGATAGTCCAAATCTCGGAAACTATAAGAGATAATGCAATTTGGCAATCGGCAACGTAATTAGCATGCCGAATATTACTTGGAATGTGAACTGGAGCGAAATCGCTAATTCATAAGACAATTTTACAATTTTGACCCAAGTTAGAAGAAGAGCCAATATTGTAAAATGTCGATAGTCCATATCTCGGAAACTATTAGAGATAATGCAATCTGGCAATCGGCAACGTAATTAGCATGCCGAATATTACTTGGAATGTGAATTGGAGCGAAATTGCTAATTCATAAGACCATTTTACAATTTTGACCCAAGTTAGAAGCAGAGCCAATATTGTAAAATGTCGATAGTCCATATCTCGGAAACTATAAGAGATAATGCAATTTGGCAATCGGCAACGTAATTAGCATGCCGAATATTACTTGGAACGTGAATTACAACGAAATCTCTAATTCATAAGACCATTTTACAATTCTGGCTCAAGTTAGAAGCAGAGCCAATATTGCAAGATGTCGATAGTCCATATCTCGGAAACTATAAGAGATAATGCAATTTGGCAATCGGCAATGTAATTAGCATGCCGAATATTACTTGGAATGTGAACTGGAGCGAAATCGCTAATTCATAAGACCATTTTACAATTTTGACCCAAGTTAGAAGAAGAGCCAATATTGTAAAATGTCGATAGTCCATATCTCGGAAACTATAAGAGATAATGCAATCTGGCAATCGGCAACGTAATTAGCATGCCGAATATTACTTGGAATGTGAATTGGAGCGAAATTGCTAATTCATAAGACCATTTTACAATTTTGACCCAAGTTAGAAGCAGAGCCAATATTGTAAAATGTCGATAGTCCATATCTCGGAAACTATAAGAGATAATGCAATTTGGCAATCGGCAACGCAATTAGCATGCCGAATATTACTTGGAACGTGAATTACAACGAAATCTCTAATTCATAAGACCATTTTACAATTCTGGCTCAAGTTAGAAGCAGAGCCAATATTGCAAGATGTCGATAGTCCATATCTCGGAAACTATAATAGATAATGCAATTTGGCAATCGGCAATGTAATTAGCATGCCGAATATTACTTGGAATGTGAACTGGAGCGAAATCGCTAATTCATAAGACCATTTTACAATTTTGACCCAAGTTAGAAGAAGAGCCAATATTGTAAAATGTCGATAGTCCATATCTCGGAAACTATAAGAGATAATGCAATCTGGCAATCGGCAACGTAATTAGCATGCCGAATATTACTTGGAATGTGAATTGGAGCGAAATTGCTAATTCATAAGACCATTTTACAATTTTGACCCAAGTTAGAAGCAGAGCCAATATTGCAAGATGTCGATAGTCCATATCTCGGAAATTATAAGAGATAATGCAATTTGGCAATCGGCAACGTAATTAGCATGCCGAATATTACTTGGAATGTGAATTGGAGCGAAATCGCTAATTCATAAGACCATTTTACAATTATGGCCCAAGTTAGAAGCAGAGCCAATATTGCAAGATGTCGATAGTCCATATCTCGGAAACTATAAGAGATAATGCAATTTGGCAATCGGCAACGTAATTAGCATGCCGAATATTACTTGGAATGTGAACTGGAGCGAAATCGCTAATTCATAAGACCAATTTACAATTTTGACCCAAGTTAGAAGAAAAGCCAATATTGTAAAATGTCGATAGTCCATATCTCGGAAACTATAAGAGATAATGCAATTTGGCCATCGGCAGTGTAATTAGCTTGCCGAATATTACTTGGAATGTGAATTACAACGAAATCGCTAATTCATAAGACCATTTTACAATTCTGGCCCAAGTTAGAAGCAGAGCCAATATTGCAAGATGTCGATAGTCCATATCTCGGAAACTATAAGAGATAATGCAATTTGGCAATCGGCAACGTAATTAGCATGCCGAATATTACTTGGAATGTGAACTGGAGCGAAATCGCTAATTCATAAGACCAATTTACAATTTTGACCCAAGTTAGAAGAAAAGCCAATATTGTAAAATGTCGATAGTCCATATCTCGGAAACTATAAGAGATAATGCAATTTGGCCATCGGCAGTGTAATTAGCATGCCGAATATTACTTGGAATGTGAATTACAACGAAATCGCTAATTCATAAGACCATTTTACAATTCTGGCCCAAGTTAGAAGCAGAGCCAATATTGCAAGATGTCGATAGTCCATATCTCGGAAACTATAAGAGATAATGCAATTTGGCAATCGGCAACGTAATTAGCATGCCGAATATTACTTGGAATGTGAATTACAACAAAATCGCTAATTCATAAGATCATTTTACAATTCTGGCCCAAGTTAGAAGCAGAGCCAATATTGCAAGATGTCGATAGTCCATATCTCGGAAACTATAAGAGATAATGCAATTTGGCAATCGGCAACGTAATTAGCATGCCGAATATTACTTGGAATGTGAATTGGAGCGAAATCGCTAATTCATAAGACCATTTTACAATTTTGACCCAAGTTAGAAGAAGAGCCAATATTGTAAAATGTCGATAGTCCATATCTCGGAAACTATAAGAGATAATGCAATTTGGCAATCGGCAACGTAATTAGCATGCCGAATATTACTTGGAGTGTGAATTACAACGAAATCGCTAATTCATGAGACCATTTTACAATTCTGGCTCAAGTTAGAAGCAGAGCCAATATTGCAAGATGTCGATAGTCCATATCTCGGAAACTATAAGAGATAATGCAATCTGGCAATCGGCAACGTAATTAGCATGCCGAATATTACTTGGAATGTGAATTGGAGCGAAATTGCTAATTCATAAGACCATTTTACAATTCTGGCTCAAGTTAGAAGCAGAGCCAATATTGCAAGATGTCGATAGTCCATATCTCGGAAACTATAAGAGATAATGCAATTTGGCAATCGGCAACGTAATTAGCATGCCGAATATTACTTGGAATGTGAATTGGAGCGAAATCGCTAATTCATAAGACCATTTTACAATTTTGACCCAAGTTAGAAGAAGAGCCAATATTGTAAAATGTCGATAGTCCATATCTCGGAAACTATAAGAGATAATGCAATTTGGCAATCGGCAACGTAATTAGCATGCCGAATATTACTTGGAGTGTGAATTACAACGAAATCGCTAATTCATGAGACCATTTTACAATTCTGGCTCAAGTTAGAAGCAGAGCCAATATTGCAAGATGTCGATAGTCCATATCTCGGAAACTATAAGAGATAATGCAATCTGGCAATCGGCAACGTAATTAGCATGCCGAATATTACTTGGAATGTGAATTGGAGCGAAATTGCTAATTCATAAGACCATTTTACAATTTTGACCCAAGTTAGAAGCAGAGCCAATATTGTAAAATGTCGATAGTCCATATCTCGGAAACTATAAGAGATAATGCAATTTGGCAATCGGCAACGTAATTAGCATGCCGAATATTACTTGGAATGTGAATTACAACGAAATCGCTAATTCATAAGACCATTTTACATTTATGGCCCAAGTTAGAAGCAGAGCCAATATTGTAAAATGTGGATAGTCCATATCTCGGAAAGTATAAGAGATAATGCAATTTGGCAATCGGAAACGTAATTAGCATGCCGAATATTACTTGGAATGTGAATTACAACGAAATCGCTAATTCATAAGACCATTTTACAATTCTGGCCCAAGTTAGAAGCAGAGCCAATATTGTAAAATGTCGATAGTCCATATCTCGGAAACTATAAGAGATAATGCAATTTGGCAATCGGCAACGTAATTAGCATGCCGAATATTACTTGGAATGTGAATTACAACGAAATCGCTAATTCATAAGACCATTTTACATTTATGGCCCAAGTTAGAAACAGAGCCAATATTGCAAGATGTCGATAGTCCATATCTCGGAAACTATAAGAGATAATGCAATTTGACAATCGGCAACGTAATTAGCATGCCGAATATTACTTTGAATGTGAATTACAGCGAAATCGCTAATTCATAAGACCATTTTACAATTCTGGCCCAAGTTAGAAGAAAAGCCAATATTGTAAAATGTCGATAGTCCATATCTCGGAAACTATAAGAGATAATGCAATTTGGCCATCGGCAGTCTAATTAGCATGCCGAATATTACTTGGAATGTGAATTACAACGAAATCGCTAATTCATAAGACCATTTTACAATTCTGGCCCAAGGTAGAAGCAGAGCCAATATTGCAAGAAGTCGATAGTCCATATCTCGGAAAGTATAAGAGATAATGCAATTTGGCAATCGGCAACGTAATTAGCATGCCGAATATTACTTGGAATGTGAATTACAACGAAATCGCTAATTCATAAGACCATTTTACAATTCTGGCCCAAGTTAGAAGCAGAGCCAATATTGTAAAATGTCGATAGTCCATATCTCGGAAACTATAAGAGATAATGCAATTTGGCAATCGGCAACGTAATTAGCATGCCGAATATTACTTGGAATGTGAATTACAACGAAATCGCTAATTCATAAGACCATTTTACATTTATGGCCCAAGTTAGAAGCAGAGCCAATATTGCAAGATGTCGATAGTCCATATCTCGGAAACTATAAGAGATAATGCAATTTGACAATCGGCAACGTAATTAGCATGCCGAATATTACTTTGAATGTGAATTACAGCGAAATCGCTAATTCATAAGACCATTTTACAATTCTGGCCCAAGTTAGAAGAAAAGCCAATATTGTAAAATGTCGATAGTCCATATCTCGGAAACTATAAGAGATAATGCAATTTGGCCATCGGCAGTCTAATTAGCATGCCGAATATTACTTGGAATGTGAATTACAACGAAATCGCTAATTCATAAGACCATTTTACAATTCTGGCCCAAGTTAGAAGCAGAGCCAATATTGCAAGAAGTCGATAGTCCATATCTCGGAAACTATAAGGGATAATGCAATTTGGCAATCGGCAACGTAATTAGCATGCCGAATATTGCTTGGAATGTGAATTACAACAAAATCGCTAATTCATAAGACCATTTTACAATTCTGGCCCAAATTAGAAGCAGAGCCAATATTGCAAGATGTCGATAGTCCATATCTCGGAAACTATAAGAGATAATGCAATTTGGCAATCGGCAACGTAATTAGCATGCCGAATATTACTTGGAATGTGAACTGGAGCGAAATCGCTAATTCATAAGACCATTTTACAATTTTGACCCAAGTTAGAAGAAGAGCCAATATTGTAAAATGTCGATAGTCCATATCTCGGAAACTATAAGAGATAATGCAATTTGGCAATCGGCAATGTAATTAGAATGCCGAATATTACTTGGAATGTGAATTACAACGAAGTCGCTAATTCATAAGACCAATTTACAATTTTGACCCAAGTTAGAAGAAGAGCCAATATTGTAAAATGTCGATAGTCCATATCTCGGAAACTATAAGAGATAATGCAATTTGGCCATCGGCAGTGTAATTAGCATGCCGAATATTACTTGGAATGTGAATTACAACGAAATCGCTAATTCATAAGACCATTTTACAATTCTGGCCCAAGTTAGAAGCAGAGCCAATATTGCAGCATGTCGATAGTCCAAATCTCGGAAACTATAAGAGATAATGCAATTTGGCAATCGGCAACGTAATTAGCATGCCGAATATTACTTGGAATGTGAACTGGAGCGAAATCGCTAATTCATAAGACCATTTTACAATTTTGACCCAAGTTAGAAGAAGAGCCAATATTGTAAAATGTCGATAGTCCATATCTCGGAAACTATAAGAGATAATGCAATCTGGCAATCGGCAACGTAATTAGCATGCCGAATATTACTTGGAATGTGAATTGGAGCGAAATTGCTAATTCATAAGACCATTTTACAATTTTGACCCAAGTTAGAAGCAGAGCCAATATTGTAAAATGTCGATAGTCCATATCTCGGAAACTATAAGAGATAATGCAATTTGGCAATCGGCAACGTAATTAGCATGCCGAATATTACTTGGAACGTGAATTACAACGAAATCTCTAATTCATAAGACCATTTTACAATTCTGGCTCAAGTTAGAAGCAGAGCCAATATTGCAAGATGTCGATAGTCCATATCTCGGAAACTATAAGAGATAATGCAATTTGGCAATCGGCAATGTAATTAGCATGCCGAATATTACTTGGAATGTGAACTGGAGCGAAATCGCTAATTCATAAGACCATTTTACAATTTTGACCCAAGTTAGAAGATGAGCCAATATTGTAAAATGTCGATAGTCCATATCTCGGAAACTATAAGAGATAATGCAATCTGGCAATCGGCAACGTAATTAGCATGCCGAATATTACTTGGAATGTGAATTGGAGCGAAATTGCTAATTCATAAGACCATTTTACAATTTTGACCCAAGTTAGAAGCAGAGCCAATATTGTAAAATGTCGATAGTCCATATCTCGGAAACTATAAGAGATAATGCAATCTGGCAATCGGCAACGTAATTAGCATGCCGAATATTACTTGGAATGTGAATTGGAGCGAAATTGCTAATTCATAAGACCATTTTACAATTTTGACCCAAGTTAGAAGCAGAGCCAATATTGTAAAATGTCGATAGTCCATATCTCGGAAACTATAAGAGATAATGCAATTTGGCAATCGGCAACGTAATTAGCATGCCGAATATTACTTGGAATGTGAATTGGAGCGAAATCGCTAATTCATAAGACCATTTTACAATTATGGCCCAAGTTAGAAGCAGAGCCAATATTGCAAGATGTCGATAGTCCATATCTCGGAAACTATAAGAGATAATGCAATTTGGCCATCGGCAGTGTAATTAGCATGCCGAATATTACTTGGAATGTGAATTACAACGAAATCGCTAATTCATAAGACCATTTTACAATTCTGGCCCAAGTTAGAAGCAGAGCCAATATTGCAGCATGTCGATAGTCCAAATCTCGGAAACTATAAGAGATAATGCAATTTGGCAATCGGCAACGTAATTAGCATGCCGAATATTACTTGGAATGTGAACTGGAGCGAAATCGCTAATTCATAAGACCATTTTACAATTTTGACCCAAGTTAGAAGAAGAGCCAATATTGTAAAATGTCGATAGTCCATATCTCGGAAACTATAAGAGATAATGCAATCTGGCAATCGGCAACGTAATTAGCATGCCGAATATTACTTGGAATGTGAATTGGAGCGAAATTGCTAATTCATAAGACCATTTTACAATTTTGACCCAAGTTAGAAGCAGAGCCAATATTGTAAAATGTCGATAGTCCATATCTCGGAAACTATAAGAGATAATGCAATTTGGCAATCGGCAACGTAATTAGCATGCCGAATATTACTTGGAACGTGAATTACAACGAAATCTCTAATTCATAAGACCATTTTACAATTCTGGCTCAAGTTAGAAGCAGAGCCAATATTGCAAGATGTCGATAGTCCATATCTCGGAAACTATAAGAGATAATGCAATTTGGCAATCGGCAATGTAATTAGCATGCCGAATATTACTTGGAATGTGAACTGGAGCGAAATCGCTAATTCATAAGACCATTTTACAATTTTGACCCAAGTTAGAAGATGAGCCAATATTGTAAAATGTCGATAGTCCATATCTCGGAAACTATAAGAGATAATGCAATCTGGCAATCGGCAACGTAATTAGCATGCCGAATATTACTTGGAATGTGAATTGGAGCGAAATTGCTAATTCATAAGACCATTTTACAATTTTGACCCAAGTTAGAAGAAGCAGAGCCAATATTGTAAAATGTCGATAGTCCATATCTCGGAAACTATAAGAGATAATGCAATTTGGCAATCGGCAACGTAATTAGCATGCCGAATATTACTTGGAATGTGAATTACAACGAAATCGCTAATTCATAAGACCATTTTACAATTCTGGCCCAAGTTAGAAGCAGAGCCAATATTGCAAGATGTCGATAGTCCATATCTCGGAAATTATAAGAGATAATGCAATTTGGCAATCGGCAACGTAATTAGCATGCCGAATATTACTTGGAATGTGAATTGGAGCGAAATCGCTAATTCATAAGACCATTTTACAATTATGGCCCAAGTTAGAAGCAGAGCCAATATTGCAAGATGTCGATAGTCCATATCTCGGAAACTATAAGAGATAATGCAATTTGGCAATCGGCAACGTAATTAGCATGCCGAATATTACTTGGAATGTGAACTGGAGCGAAATCGCTAATTCATAAGACCAATTTACAATTTTGACCCAAGTTAGAAGAAAAGCCAATATTGTAAAATGTCGATAGTCCATATCTCGGAAACTATAAGAGATAATGCAATTTGGCCATCGGCAGTGTAATTAGCATGCCGAATATTACTTGGAATGTGAATTACAACGAAATCGCTAATTCATAAGACCATTTTACAATTCTGGCCCAAGTTAGAAGCAGAGCCAATATTGCAAGATGTCGATAGTCCATATCTCGGAAACTATAAGAGATAATGCAATTTGGCAATCGGCAACGTAATTAGCATGCCGAATATTATTTGGAATGTGAATTACAACAAAATCGCTAATTCATAAGATCATTTTACAAATCTGGCCCAAGTTAGAAGCAGAGCCAATATTGCAAGATGTCGATAGTCCATATCTCGGAAACTATAAGAGATAATGCAATTTGGCAATCGGCAACGTAATTAGCATGCCGAATATTACTTGGAATGTGAATTGGAGCGAAATCGCTAATTCATAAGACCATTTTACAATTTTGACCCAAGTTAGAAGAAGAGCCAATATTGTAAAATGTCGATAGTCCATATCTCGGAAACTATAAGAGATAATGCAATTTGGCAATCGGCAACGTAATTAGCATGCCGAATATTACTTGGAGTGTGAATTACAACGAAATCGCTAATTCATGAGACCATTTTACAATTCTGGCTCAAGTTAGAAGCAGAGCCAATATTGCAAGATGTCGATAGTCCATATCTCGGAAACTATAAGAGATAATGCAATCTGGCAATCGGCAACGTAATTAGCATGCCGAATATTACTTGGAATGTGAATTGGAGCGAAATTGCTAATTCATAAGACCATTTTACAATTTTGACCCAAGTTAGAAGCAGAGCCAATATTGTAAAATGTCGATAGTCCATATCTCGGAAACTATAAGAGATAATGTAATTTGGCAATCGGCGACGTAATTAGCATGCCGAATATTACTTGGAATGTGAATTACAACGAAATAGCTAATTCATAAGACCATTTTACAATTCTGGCCCAAGTTAGAAGCAGAGCCAATATTGCAAGATGTCGATAGTCCATATCTCGGAAACTATAAGAGATAATGCAATTTGGCAATCGGCAACGTAATTAGCATGCCGAATATTACTTGGAATGTGAATTGGAGCGAAATCGCTAATTCATAAGACCATTTTACAATTCTGGCCCAAGTTAGAAGCAGAGCCAATATTGCAAGATGTCGATAGTCCATATCTCGGAAACTATAAGAGATAATGCAATTTGGCAATCGGCAACGTAATTAGCATGCCGAATATTACTTGGAATGTGAATTGGAGCGAAATCGCTAATTCATAAGTCCATTTTACAATTCTGGCCCAAGTTAGAAGAAGAGCCAATATTGCAAGATGTCGATAGTCCATATCTCGGAAACTATAAGAGATAATGCAATTTGGCAATCGGCAACGTAATTAGCATGCCGAATATTACTTGGAATGTGAATTACAACGAAATCGCTAATTCATAAGACCATTTTACAATTCTGGCTCAAGTTAGAAGCAGAGCCAATATTGCAAGATGTCGATAGTCCATATCTCGGAAACTATAAGAGATAATGCAATCTGGCAATCGGCAACGTAATTAGCATGCCGAATATTACTTGGAATGTGAATTGGAGCGAAATTGCTAATTCATAAGACCATTTTACAATTTTGACCCAAGTTAGAAGCAGAGCCAATATTGTAATATGTCGATAGTCCATATCTCGGAAACTATAAGAGATAATGCAATTTGGCAATCGGCAACGTAATTAGCATGCCGAATATTACTTGGAATGTGAATTACAACGAAATCGCTAATTCATAAGACCATTTTACATTTATGGCCCAAGTTAGAAGCAGAGCCAATATTGTAAAATGTGGATAGTCCATATCTCGGAAAGTATAAGAGATAATGCAATTTGGCAATCGGAAACGTAATTAGCATGCCGAATATTACTTGGAATGTGAATTACAACGAAATCGCTAATTCATAAGACCATTTTACAATTCTGGCCCAAGTTAGAAGCAGAGCCAATATTGTAAAATGTCGATAGTCCATATCTCGGAAACTATAAGAGATAATGCAATTTGGCAATCGGCAACGTAATTAGCATGCCGAATATTACTTGGAATGTGAATTACAACGAAATCGCTAATTCATAAGACCATTTTACATTTATGGCCCAAGTTAGAAACAGAGCCAATATTGCAAGATGTCGATAGTCCATATCTCGGAAACTATAAGAGATAATGCAATTTGACAATCGGCAACGTAATTAGCATGCCGAATATTACTTTGAATGTGAATTACAGCGAAATCGCTAATTCATAAGACCATTTTAAAATTCTGGCCCAAGTTAGAAGAAAAGCCAATATTGTAAAATGTCGATAGTCCATATCTCGGAAACTATAAGAGATAATGCAATTTGGCCATCGGCAGTCTAATTAGCATGCCGAATATTACTTGGAATGTGAATTACAACGAAATCGCTAATTCATAAGACCATTTTACAATTCTGGCCCAAGGTAGAAGCAGAGCCAATATTGCAAGAAGTCGATAGTCCATATCTCGGAAAGTATAAGAGATAATGCAATTTGGCAATCGGCAACGTAATTAGCATGCCGAATATTACTTGGAATGTGAATTACAACGAAATCGCTAATTCATAAGACCATTTTACAATTCTGGCCCAAGTTAGAAGCAGAGCCAATATTGTAAAATGTCGATAGTCCATATCTCGGAAACTATAAGAGATAATGCAATTTGGCAATCGGCAACGTAATTAGCATGCCGAATATTACTTGGAATGTGAATTACAACCAAATCGCTAATTCATAAGACCATTTTACATTTATGGCCCAAGTTAGAAGCAGAGCCAATATTGCAAGATGTCGATAGTCCATATCTCGGAAACTATAAGAGATAATGCAATTTGACAATCGGCAACGTAATTAGCATGCCGAATATTACTTTGAATGTGAATTACAGCGAAATCGCTAATTCATAAGACCATTTTACAATTCTGGCCCAAGTTAGAAGAAAAGCCAATATTGTAAAATGTCGATAGTCCATATCTCGGAAACTATAAGAGATAATGCAATTTGGCCATCGGCAGTCTAATTAGCATGCCGAATATTACTTGGAATGTGAATTACAACGAAATCGCTAATTCATAAGACCATTTTACAATTTTGACCCAAGTTAGAAGCAGAGCCAATATTGCAAGAAGTCGATAGTCCATATCTCGGAAACTATAAGAGATAATGCAATTTGGCAATCGGCAACGTAATTGGCATGCCGAATATTGCTTGGAATGTGAATTACAACAAAATCGCTAATTCATAAGACCATTTTACAATTCTGGCCCAAATTAGAAGCAGAGCCAATATTGCAAGATGTCGATAGTCCATATCTCGGAAACTATAAGAGATAATGCAATTTGGCAATCGGCAACGTAATTAGCATGCCGAATATTACTTGGAATGTGAATTGGAGCGAAATCGCTAATTCATAAGACCATTTTACAATTCTGGCCCAAGTTAGAAGCAGAGCCAATATTGCAAGATGTCGATAGTCCATATCTCGGAAACTATAAGAGATAATGCAATTTGGCAATCGGCAACGTAATTAGCATGCCGAATATTACTTGGAATGTGAACTGGAGCGAAATCGCTAATTCATAAGACCATTTTACAATTTTGACCCAAGTTAGAAGAAGAGCCAATATTGTAAAATGTCGATAGTCCATATCTCGGAAACTATAAGAGATAATGCAATTTGGCAATCGGCAATGTAATTAGAATGCCGAATATTACTTGGAATGTGAATTACAACGAAGTCGCTAATTCATAAGACCAATTTACAATTTTGACCCAAGTTAGAAGAAGAGCCAATATTGTAAAATGTCGATAGTCCATATCTCGGAAACTATAAGAGATAATGCAATTTGGCCATCGGCAGTGTAATTAGCATGCCGAATATTACTTGGAATGTGAATTACAACGAAATCGCTAATTCATAAGACCATTTTACAATTCTGGCCCAAGTTAGAAGCAGAGCCAATATTGTAAAATGTCGATAGTCCATATCTCGGAAACTATAAGAGATAATGCAATTTGGCAATCGGCAACGTAATTAGCATGCCGAATATTACTTGGAATGTGAATTACAACGAAATCGCTAATTCATAAGACCATTTTACAATTCTGGCTCAAGTTAGAAGCAGAGCCAATATTGCAAGATGTCGATAGTCCATATCTCGGAAACTATAAGAGATAATGCAATTTGGCAATCGGCAACGTAATTAGCATGCCGAATATTACTTGGAATGTGAACTGGAGCGAAATCGCTAATTCATAAGACCATTTTACAATTTTGACCCAAGTTAGAAGAAGAGCCAATATTGTAAAATGTCGATAGTCCATATCTCGGAAACTATAAGAGATAATGCAATCTGGCAATCGGCAACGTAATTAGCATGCCGAATATTACTTGGAATGTGAATTGGAGCGAAATTGCTAATTCATAAGACCATTTTACAATTTTGACCCAAGTTAGAAGCAGAGCCAATATTGTAAAATGTCGATAGTCCATATCTCGGAAACTATAAGAGATAATGCAATTTGGCAATCGGCAACGTAATTAGCATGCCGAATATTACTTGGAATGTGAATTACAACGAAATCGCTAATTCATAAGACCATTTTACAATTCTGGCCCAAGTTAGAAGCAGAGATAATATTGCAAGAAGTCGATAGTCCATATCTCGGAAACTATAAGAGATAATGCAATTTGGCAATCGGCAACGTAATTAGCATGCCGAATATTACTTGGAATGTGAATTGGAGCGAAATCGCTAATTCATAAGACCATTTTACAATTCTGGCCCAAGTTAGAAGCAGAGCCAATATTGCAAGATGTCGATAGTCCATATCTCGGAAACTATAAGAGATAATGCAATTTGGCAATCAGCAACTTAATTAGCATGCCGAATATTACTGGGAATGTGAACTGGAGCGAAATCGCTAATTCATAAGACCAATTTACAATTTTGACCCAAGTTAGAAGAAAAGCCAATATTGTAAAATGTCGATAGTCCGTATCTCGGAAACTATAAGAGATAATGCAATTTGGCCATCGGCAGTGTAATTAGCATGCCGAATATTACTTGGAATGTGAATTACAACGAAATCGCTAATTCATAAGACCATTTTACAATTCTGGCCCAAGTTAGAAGCAGAGCCAATATTGCAAGATGTCGATAGTCCATATCTCGGAAACTATAAGAGATAATGCAATTTGGCAATCGGCAACGTAATTAGCATGCCGAATATTACTTGGAATGTGAATTACAACGAAATCGCTAATTCATAAGACCATTTTACAATTCTGGCTCAAGTTAGAAGCAGAGCCAATATTGCAAGTTGTCGATAGTCCATATCTCGGAAACTATAAGAGATAATGCAATCTGGCAATCGGCAACGTAATTAGCATGCCGAATATTACTTGGAATGTGAATTGGAGCGAAATTGCTAATTCATAAGACCATTTTACAATTTTGACCCAAGTTAGAAGCAGAGCCAATATTGTAAAATGTCGATAGTCCATATCTCGGAAACTATAAGAGATAATGCAATTTGGCAATCGGCAACGTAATTAGAATGCCGAATATTACTTGGAATGTGAATTACAACGAAGTCGCTAATTCATAAGACCAATTTACAATTTTGACCCAAGTTAGAAGAAGAGCCAATATTGTAAAATGTCGATAGTCCATATCTCGGAAACTATAAGAGATAATGCAATTTGGCCATCGGCAGTGTAATTAGCATGCCGAATATTACTTGGAATGTGAATAACAACGAAATCGCTAATTCATAAGACTATTTTACAATTCTGGCCCAAGTTAGAAGCAGAGCCAATATTGCAAGATGTCGATAGTCCATATCTCGGAAACTATAAGAGATAATGCAATTTGGCAATCGGCAACGTAATTATCATGCCGAATATTACTTGGAATGTGAATTACAACGAAATCGCTAATTCATAAGACCATTTTACAATTCTGGCCCAAGTTAGAAGCAGAGCCAATATTGCAAGATGTCGATAGTCCATATCTCGGAAACTATAAGAGATAATGCAATTTGGCAATCGGCAACGTAATTAGCATGCCGAATATTACTTGGAATGTGAACTGGAGCGAAATCGCTAATTCATAAGACCATTTTACAATTTTGACCCAAGTTAGAAGCAGAGCCAATATTGCAAGATGTCGATAGTCCATATCTCGGAAACTATAAGAGATAATGCAATTTGGCAATCGGCAACGTAATTAGCATGCCGAATATTACTTGGAATGTGAATTACAACGAAATCGCTAATTCATAAGACCATTTTACAATTCTGGCTCAAGTTAGAAGCAGAGCCAATATTGCAAGATGTCGATAGTCCATATCTCGGAAACTATAAGAGATAATGCAATTTGGCAATCGGCAACGTAATTAGCATGCCGAATATTACTTGGAATGTGAACTGGAGCGAAATCGCTAATTCATAAGACCATTTTACAATTTTGACCCAAGTTAGAAGAAGAGCCAATATTGTAAAATGTCGATAGTCCATATCTCGGAAACTATAAGAGATAATGCAATCTGGCAATCGGCAACGTAATTAGCATGCCGAATATTACTTGGAATGTGAATTGGAGCGAAATTGCTAATTCATAAGACCATTTTACAATTTTGACCCAAGTTAGAAGCAGAGCCAATATTGTAAAATGTCGATAGTCCATATCTCGGAAACTATGAGAGATAATGCAATTTGGCAATCGGCAACGTAATTAGCATGCCGAATATTACTTGGAATGTGAATTACAACGAAATCGCTAATTCATAAGACCATTTTACAATTCTGGCTCAAGTTAGAAGCAGAGCCAATATTGCAAGTTGTCGATAGTCCATATCTCGGAAACTATAAGAGATAATGCAATCTGGCAATCGGCAACGTAATTAGCATGCCGAATATTACTTGGAATGTGAATTGGAGCGAAATTGCTAATTCATAAGACCATTTTACAATTTTGACCCAAGTTAGAAGCAGAGCCAATATTGTAAAATGTCGATAGTCCATATCTCGGAAACTATAAGAGATAATGCAATTTGGCAATCGGCAACGTAATTAGAATGCCGAATATTACTTGGAATGTGAATTACAACGAAGTCGCTAATTCATAAGACCAATTTACAATTTTGACCCAAGTTAGAAGAAGAGCCAATATTGTACAATGTTGATAGTCCATATCTCGGAAACTATAAGAGATAATGCAATTTGGCAATCGGCAACGTAATTAGCATGCCGAATATTACTTGGAATGTGAATTACAACGAAATCGCTAATTCATAAGACCATTTTACAATTCTGGCCCAAGTTAGAAGCAGAGATAATATTGCAAGATGTCGATAGTCCATATCTCGGAAACTATAAGAGATAATGCAATTTGGCAATCGGCAACGTAATTAGCATGCCGAATATTACTTGGAATGTGAATTGGAGCGAAATCGCTAATTCATAAGACCATTTTACAATTCTGGCCCAAGTTAGAAGCAGAGCCAATATTGCAAGATGTCGATAGTCCATATCTCGGAAACTATAAGAGATAATGCAATTTGGCAATCGGCAACGTAATTAGCATGCCGAATATTACTTGGAATGTGAATTACAACGAAATCGCTAATTCATAAGACCATTTTACAATTCTGGCCCAAGTTAGAAGCAGAGCCAATATTGCAAGATGTCGATAGTCCATATCTCGGAAACTATAAGAGATAATGCAATTTGGCAATCGGCAACTTAATTAGCATGCCGAATATTACTTGGAATGTGAACTGGAGCGAAATCGCTAATTCATAAGACCAATTTACAATTTTGACCCAAGTTAGAAGAAAAGCGAATATTGTAAAATGTCGATAGTCCGTATCTCGGAAACTATAAGAGATAATGCAATTTGGCCATCGGCAGTGTAATTAGCATGCCGAATATTACTTGGAATGTGAATTACAACGAAATCGCTAATTCATAAGACCATTTTACAATTCTGGCCCAAGTTAGAAGCAGAGCCAATATTGCAAGATGTCGATAGTCCATATCTCGGAAACTATAAGAGATAATGCAATTTGGCAATCGGCAACGTAATTAGCATGCCGAATATTACTTGGAATGTGAATTACAACAAAATCGCTAATTCATAAGATCATTTTACAATTCTGGCCCAAGTTAGAAACAGAGCCAATATTGTAAGATTTCGATAGTCCATATCTCGGAAACTATAAGAGATAATGCAATTTGGCAATCGGCAACGTAATTAGCATGCCGAATATTACTTGGAATGTGAATTGGAGCGAAATCGCTAATTCATAAGACCATTTTACAATTTTGACCCAAGTTGGAAGAAGAGCCAATATTGTAAAATGTCGATAGTCCATATCTCGGAAACTATAAGAGATAATGCAATTTGGCAATCGGCAACGTAATTAGCATGCCGAATATTACTTGGAATGTGAATTACAACAAAATCGCTAATTCATAAGACCAATTTACAATTTTGACCCAAGTTAGAAGAAGAGCCAATATTGTAAAATGTCGATAGTCCATATCTCGGAAACTATAAGAGATAATGCAATTTGGCAATCGGCAGTGTAATTAGCATGCCGAATATTACTTGGAATGTGAATTACAACGAAATCGCTAATTCATAAGACCATTTTACATTTCTGGCCCAAGTTAGAAGCAGCGCCAATATTGTATAATGTCGACAGTCCATATCTCGGAAGCTATAAGAGATAATGCAATTTGGCAATCGGCAACGTAATTAGCATGCCGAATATTACTTGGAATGTAAATTACAACGAAATCGCTAATTCATAAGACCATTTTACAATTCTGGCCCAAGTTAGAAGCAGAGCCAATATTGTAAAATGTCGATAGTCCATATCTCGGAAACTATAAGAGATAATGCAATTTGGCAATCGGCAACGTAATTAGCATGCCGAATATTACTTGGAATGTGAATTACAACGAAATCGCTAATTCATAAGACCAATTTACAATTTTGACCCAAGTTAGAAGAAGAGCCAATATTGTAAAATGTCGATAGTCCATATCTCGGAAACTATAAGAGATAATGCAATTTGGCAATCGGCAACGTAATTAGCATGCCGAATATTACTTGGAATGTGAATTACAACGAAATCGCTAATTCATAAGACCATTTTACAATTCTGGCCCAAGTTAGAAGCAGAGCCAATATTGCAAGATATCGATAGTCCATATCTTGGAAACTATAAGAAATAATGCAATTTGGCAATCGGCAACGTAATTAGCATGCCGAATATTACTTGGAATGTGAATTACAGCGAAATCGCTAATTCATAAGACCATTTTACAATTCTGGCCCAAGTTAGAAGAAAAGCCAATATTGTAAAATGTCGATAGTCCATATCTCGGAAACTATAAGAGATAATGCAATTTGGCCATCGGCAGTGTAATCAGCATGCCGAATATTACTTGGAATGTGAATTACAACGAAATCGCTAATTCATAAGACCATTTTACAATTCTGGCCCAAGTTAGAAGCAGAGCCAATATTGCAAGATGTCGATAGTCCATATCTCGGAAACTAAAAGAGATAATGCAATTTGGCAATCGGCAACGTAATTAGCATGCCGAATATTGCTTGGAATGTGAATTACAACAAAATCGCTAATTCATAAGACCATTTTACAATTCTGGCCCAAGTTAGAAGCAGAGCCAATATTGCAAGATGTCGATAGTCCATATCTCGGAAACTATAAGAGATAATGCAATTTGGCAATCGGCAACGTAATTAGCATGCCGAATATTACTAGGAATGTGAATTGGAGCGAAATCGCTAATTCATAAGACCATTTTACAATTCTGGCCCAAGTTAGAAGCAGAGCCAATATTGCAAGATGTCCATAGTCCATATCTCGGAAACTATAAGAGATAATGCAATTTGGCAATCGGCAACGTAATTAGCATGCCGAATATTACTTGGAATGTGAACTGGAGCGAAATCGCTAATTCATAAGACCATTTTACAATTTTGACCCAAGTTAGAAGAAGAGCCAATATTGTAAAATGTCGATAGTCCATATCTCGGAAACTATAAGAGATAATGCAATTTGGCAATCGGCAACGTAATTAGCATGCCGAATATTACTTGGAATGTGAATTACAACGAAATCGCTAATTCATAAGACCATTTTACAATTCTGGCTCAAGTTAGAAGCAGAGCCAATATTGCAAGATGTCGATAGTCCATATCTCGGAAACTATAAGAGATAATGCAATCTGGCAATCGGCAACGTAATTAGCATGCCGAATATTACTTGGAATGTGAATTGGAGCGAAATTGCTAATTCATAAGACCCTTTTACAATTTTGACCCAAGTTAGAAGCAGAGCCAATATTGTAAAATGTCGATAGTCCATATCTCGGAAACTATAAGAGATAATGCAATTTGGCAATCGGCAACGTAATTAGCATGCCGAATATTACTTGGAATGTGAATTACAACGAAATCGCTAATTCATAAGACCATTTTACAATTCTGGCCCAAGTTAGTAGCAGAGCCAATATTGCAAGATGTCGATAGTCCATATCTCGGAAACTATAAGAGATAATGCAATTTGGCAATCGGCAACGTAATTAGCATGCCAAATATTACTTGGAATGTGAATTACAACGAAATCGCTAGTTCATAAGACCATTTTACAATTCTGGCCCAAGTTAGAAGCAGAGCCAATATTGCAAGATGTCGATAGTCCATATCTCGGAAACTATAAGAGATAATGCAATTTGGCAATCGGCAACGTAATTAGCATGCCGAATATTACTTGGAATGTGAATTACAACGAAATCGCTAATTCATAAGACCATTTTACAATTCTGGCCCAAGTTAGAAGCAGAGCCAATATTGCAAGATGTCGATAGTCCATATCTCGGAAACTATAAGAGATAATGCAATTTGGCAATCGGCAACGTAATTAGCATGCCAAATATTACTTGGAATGTGAATTACAACGAAATCGCTAATTCATAAGACCATTTTACAATTCTGGCCCAAGTTAGAAGCAGAGCCAATATTGCAAGATGTCGATAGTCCATATCTCGGAAACTATAAGAGATAATGCAATTTGGCAAACGGCAACGTAATTAACATGCCGAATATTACTTGGAATGTGAACTGGAGCGAAATCGCTAATTCATAAGACCATTTTACAATTTTGACCCAAGTTAGAAGAAGTGCCAATATTGTAAAATGTCAATAGTCCATATCTCGGAAACTATAAGAGATAATGCAATTTGGCAATCGGCAACGTAATTAGCATGCCGAATATTACTTGGAATGTGAATTACAACGAAATCGCTAATTCATAAGACCATTTTACAATTCTGGCTCAAGTTAGAAGCAGAGCCAATATTGCAAGTTGTCGATAGTCCATATCTCGGAAACTATAAGAGATAATGCAATTTGGCAATCGGCAACGTAATTAGAATGCCGAATATTACTTGGAATGTGAATTACAACGAAATCGCTAATTCATAAGACCAATTTACAATTTTGACCCAAGTTAGAAGAAGAGCCAATATTGTAAAATGTCGAAAGTCCATATCTCGGAAACTATAAGAGATAATGCAATTTGGCCATCGGCAACGTAATTAGCATGCCGAATATTACTTGGAATGTGAACTGGAGCGAAATCGCTAATTCATAAGACCATTTTACAATTTTGACCCAAGTTAGAAGAAGAGACAATATTGTAAAATGTCAATAGTCCATATCTCGGAAACTATAAGAGATAATGCAATTTGGCAATCGGCAACGTAATTAGCATGCCGAATATTACTTGGAATGTGAATTACAACGAAATCGCTAATTCATAAGACCATTTTACAATTCTGGCTCAAGTTAGAAGCAGAGCCAATATTGCAAGTTGTCGATAGTCCATATCTCGGAAACTATAAGAGATAATGCAATTTGGCAATCGGCAACGTAATTAGAATGCCGAATATTACTTGAAATGTGAATTACAACGAAATCGCTAATTCATAAGACCAATTTACAATTTTGACCCAAGTTAGAAGAAGAGCCAATATTGTAAAATGTCGAAAGTCCATATCTCGGAAACTATAAGAGATAATGCAATTTGGCCATCGGCAGTGTAATTAGCGTGCCGAATATTACTTGGAATGTGAATTACAACGAAATCGCTAATTCATAAGACCATTTTACAATTCTGGCCCAAGTTAGAAGCAGAGCCAATATTGTAAAATGTCGATAGTCCATATATCGGAAACTATAAGAGATAATGCAATTTGGCAATCGGCAACGTAATTAGCATGCCGAATATTACTTGGAATGTGAACTGGAGCGAAATCGCTAATTCATAAGACCATTTTACAATTCTGGCCCAAGTTAGAAGCAGAGCCAATATTGTAAAATGTCGATAGTCCATATCTCGGAAACTATCAGAGATAATGCAATTTGGCAATCGGCAACGTAATTAGCATGCCGAATATTACTTGGAATGTGAATTACAACGAAATCGCTAATTCATAAGACCATTTTACAATTATGGCCCAAGTTAGAAGAAAAGCCAATATTGTAAAATGTCGATAGTCCATATCTCGGAAACTATAAGAGATAATGCAATTTGGCCATCGGCAGTGTAATTAGCATGCCGAATATTACTTGGAATGTGAATTACAACGAAATCGCTAATTCATAAGACCATTTTACAATTCTGGCCCAAGTTAGAAGCAGAGCCAATATTGCAAGATGTCGATAGCCCATATCTCGGAAACTATAAGAGATAATGCAATTTGGCAATCGGCAACGTAATTAGCATGCCGAATATTACTTGGAATGTGAATTGGAGCGAAATCGCTAATTCATAAGATTCTGGCCCAAGTTAGAAGCAGAGCCAATATTGCAAGATGTCGATAGTCCATATCTCGGAAACTATAAGAGATAATGCAATTTGGCAATCGGCAACGTAATTAGCATGCCGAATATTACTTGGAATGTGAACTGGAGCGAAATCGCTAATTCATAAGACCATTTTACAATTTTGACCCAAGTTAGAAGAAGAGCCAATATTGTAAAATGTCGATAGTCCATATCTCGGAAACTATAAGAGATAATGCAATTTGGCCATCGGCAGTGTAATCAGCATGCCGAATATTACTTGGAATGTGAATTACAACGAAATCGCTAATTCATAAGACCATTTTACAATTCTGGCCCAAGTTAGAAGCAGAGCCAATATTGCAAGATGTCGATAGTCCATATCTCGGAAACTATAAGAGATAATGCAATTTGGCAATCGGCAACGTAATTAGCATGCCGAATATTACTTGGAATGTGAATTACAACGAAATCGCTAATTCATAAGACCATTTTACAATTCTGGCCCAAGTTAGAAGCAGAGTCAATATTGCAAGATGTCGATAGTCCATATCTCGGAAACTATAAGAGATAATGCAATTTGGCAATCGGCAACGTAATTAGCATGCCGAATATTACTTGGAATGTGAATTACAGCGAAATCGCTAATTCATAAGACCATTTTACAATTCTGGCCCAAGTTAGAAGAAAAGCCAATATTGTAAAATGTCGATAGTCCATATCTCGGAAACTATAAGAGATAATGCAATTTGGCCATCGGCAGTGTAATCAGCATGCCGAATATTACTTGGAATGTGAATTACAACGAAATCGCTAATTCATAAGACCATTTTACAATTCTGGCCCAAGTTAGAAGCAGAGCCAATATTGCAAGATGTCGATAGTCCATATCTCGGAAACTATAAGAGATAATGCAATTTGGCAATCGGCAACGTAATTAGCATGCCGAATATTGCTTGGAATGTGAATTATAACAAAATCGCTAATTCATAAGACCATTTTACAATTCTGGCCCAAGTTAGAAGCAGAGCCAATATTGCAAGATGTCGATAGTCCATATCTCGGAAACTATAAGAGATAATGCAATTTGGCAATCGGCAACGTAATTAGCATGCCGAATATTACTTGGAATGTGAATTGGAGCGAAATCGCTAATTCATAAGACCATTTTACAATTCTGGCTCAAGTTAGAAGCAGAGCCAATATTGCAAGATGTCGATAGTCCATATCTCGGAAACTATAAGAGATAATGCAATTTGGCAATCGGCAACGTAATTAGCATGCCGAATATTACTTGGAATGTGAACTGGAGCGAAATCGCTAATTCATAAGACCATTTTACAATTTTGACCCAAGTTAGAAGAAGAGCCAATATTGTAAAATGTCGATAGTCCATATCTCGGAAACTATAAGAGATAATGCATTTTGGCAATCGGCAACGTAATTAGCATGCCGAATATTACTTGGAATGTGAATTACAACGAAATCGCTAATTCATAAGACCATTTTACAATTCTGGCTCAAGTTAGAAGCAGAGCCAATATTGCAAGATGTCGATAGTCCATATCTCGGAAACTATAAGAGATAATGCAATCTGGCAATCGGCAACGTAATTAGCATGCCGAATATTACTTGGAATGTGAATTGGAGCGAAATTGCTAATTCATAAGACCCTTTTACAATTTTGACCCAAGTTAGAAGCAGAGCCAATATTGTAAAATGTCGATAGTCCATATCTCGGAAACTATAAGAGATAATGCAATTTGGCAATCGGCAACGTAATTAGCATGCCGAATATTACTTGGAATGTGAATTACAACGAAATCGCTAATTCATAAGACCATTTTACAATTCTGGCTCAAGTTAGAAGCAGAGCCAATATTGCAAGTTGTCGATAGTCCATATCTCGGAAACTATAAGAGATAATGCAATTTGGCAATCGGCAACGTAATTAGAATGCCGAATATTACTTGGAATGTGAATTACAACGAAATCGCTAATTCATAAGACCATTTTACAATTCTGGCTCAAGTTAGAAGCAGAGCCAATATTGCAAGTTGTCGATAGTCCATATCTCGGAAACTATAAGAGATAATGCAATTTGGCAATCGGCAACGTAATTAGCATGCCGAATATTACTTGGAATGTGAATTACAACGAAATCGCTAATTCATAAGACCATTTTACAATTCTGGCCCAAGTTAGAAGCAGAGCCAATATTGCAAGATGTCGATAGTCCATATCTCGGAAACTATAAGAGATAATGCAATTTGGCAATCGGCAACGTAATTAGCATGCCAAATATTACTTGGAATGTGAATTACAACGAAATCGCTAATTCATAAGACCATTTTACAATTCTGGCCCAAGTTAGAAGCAGAGCCAATATTGCAAGATGTCGATAGTCCATATCTCGGAAACTATAAGAGATAATGCAATTTGGCAAACGGCAACGTAATTAACATGCCGAATATTACTTGGAATGTGAACTGGAGCGAAATCGCTAATTCATAAGACCATTTTACAATTTTGACCCAAGTTAGAAGAAGTGCCAATATTGTAAAATGTCAATAGTCCATATCTCGGAAACTATAAGAGATAATGCAATTTGGCAATCGGCAACGTAATTAGCATGCCGAATATTACTTGGAATGTGAATTACAACGAAATCGCTAATTCATAAGACCATTTTACAATTCTGGCTCAAGTTAGAAGCAGAGCCAATATTGCAAGTTGTCGATAGTCCATATCTCGGAAACTATAAGAGATAATGCAATTTGGCAATCGGCAACGTAATTAGAATGCCGAATATTACTTGGAATGTGAATTACAACGAAATCGCTAATTCATAAGACCAATTTACAATTTTGACCCAAGTTAGAAGAAGAGCCAATATTGTAAAATGTCGAAAGTCCATATCTCGGAAACTATAAGAGATAATGCAATTTGGCCATCGGCAACGTAATTAGCATGCCGAATATTACTTGGAATGTGAACTGGAGCGAAATCGCTAATTCATAAGACCATTTTACAATTTTGACCCAAGTTAGAAGAAGAGACAATATTGTAAAATGTCAATAGTCCATATCTCGGAAACTATAAGAGATAATGCAATTTGGCAATCGGCAACGTAATTAGCATGCCGAATATTACTTGGAATGTGAATTACAACGAAATCGCTAATTCATAAGACCATTTTACAATTCTGGCTCAAGTTAGAAGCAGAGCCAATATTGCAAGTTGTCGATAGTCCATATCTCGGAAACTATAAGAGATAATGCAATTTGGCAATCGGCAACGTAATTAGAATGCCGAATATTACTTGAAATGTGAATTACAACGAAATCGCTAATTCATAAGACCAATTTACAATTTTGACCCAAGTTAGAAGAAGAGCCAATATTGTAAAATGTCGAAAGTCCATATCTCGGAAACTATAAGAGATAATGCAATTTGGCCATCGGCAGTGTAATTAGCGTGCCGAATATTACTTGGAATGTGAATTACAACGAAATCGCTAATTCATAAGACCATTTTACAATTCTGGCCCAAGTTAGAAGCAGAGCCAATATTGTAAAATGTCGATAGTCCATATATCGGAAACTATAAGAGATAATGCAATTTGGCAATCGGCAACGTAATTAGCATGCCGAATATTACTTGGAATGTGAATTACAACGAAATCGCTAATTCATAAGACCATTTTACAATTCTGGCCCAAGTTAGAAGCAGAGCCAATATTGTAAAATGTCGATAGTCCATATCTCGGAAACTATCAGAGATAATGCAATTTGGCAATCGGCAACGTAATTAGCATGCCGAATATTACTTGGAATGTGAATTACAACGAAATCGCTAATTCATAAGACCATTTTACAATTATGGCCCAAGTTAGAAGAAAAGCCAATATTGTAAAATGTCGATAGTCCATATCTCGGAAACTATAAGAGATAATGCAATTTGGCCATCGGCAGTGTAATTAGCATGCCGAATATTACTTGGAATGTGAATTACAACGAAATCGCTAATTCATAAGACCATTTTACAATTCTGGCCCAAGTTAGAAGCAGAGCCAATATTGCAAGATGTCGATAGCCCATATCTCGGAAACTATAAGAGATAATGCAATTTGGCAATCGGCAACGTAATTAGCATGCCGAATATTACTTGGAATGTGAATTGGAGCGAAATCGCTAATTCATAAGATTCTGGCCCAAGTTAGAAGCAGAGCCAATATTGCAAGATGTCGATAGTCCATATCTCGGAAACTATAAGAGATAATGCAATTTGGCAATCGGCAACGTAATTAGCATGCCGAATATTACTTGGAATGTGAACTGGAGCGAAATCGCTAATTCATAAGACCATTTTACAATTTTGACCCAAGTTAGAAGAAGAGCCAATATTGTAAAATGTCGATAGTCCATATCTCGGAAACTATAAGAGATAATGCAATTTGGCCATCGGCAGTGTAATCAGCATGCCGAATATTACTTGGAATGTGAATTACAACGAAATCGCTAATTCATAAGACCATTTTACAATTCTGGCCCAAGTTAGAAGCAGAGCCAATATTGCAAGATGTCGATAGTCCATATCTCGGAAACTATAAGAGATAATGCAATTTGGCAATCGGCAACGTAATTAGCATGCCGAATATTACTTGGAATGTGAATTACAACGAAATCGCTAATTCATAAGACCATTTTACAATTCTGGCCCAAGTTAGAAGCAGAGTCAATATTGCAAGATGTCGATAGTCCATATCTCGGAAACTATAAGAGATAATGCAATTTGGCAATCGGCAACGTAATTAGCATGCCGAATATTACTTGGAATGTGAATTACAGCGAAATCGCTAATTCATAAGACCATTTTACAATTCTGGCCCAAGTTAGAAGAAAAGCCAATATTGTAAAATGTCGATAGTCCATATCTCGGAAACTATAAGAGATAATGCAATTTGGCCATCGGCAGTGTAATCAGCATGCCGAATATTACTTGGAATGTGAATTACAACGAAATCGCTAATTCATAAGACCATTTTACAATTCTGGCCCAAGTTAGAAGCAGAGCCAATATTGCAAGATGTCGATAGTCCATATCTCGGAAACTATAAGAGATAATGCAATTTGGCAATCGGCAACGTAATTAGCATGCCGAATATTGCTTGGAATGTGAATTATAACAAAATCGCTAATTCATAAGACCATTTTACAATTCTGGCCCAAGTTAGAAGCAGAGCCAATATTGCAAGATGTCGATAGTCCATATCTCGGAAACTATAAGAGATAATGCAATTTGGCAATCGGCAACGTAATTAGCATGCCGAATATTACTTGGAATGTGAATTGGAGCGAAATCGCTAATTCATAAGACCATTTTACAATTCTGGCTCAAGTTAGAAGCAGAGCCAATATTGCAAGATGTCGATAGTCCATATCTCGGAAACTATAAGAGATAATGCAATTTGGCAATCGGCAACGTAATTAGCATGCCGAATATTACTTGGAATGTGAACTGGAGCGAAATCGCTAATTCATAAGACCATTTTACAATTTTGACCCAAGTTAGAAGAAGAGCCAATATTGTAAAATGTCGATAGTCCATATCTCGGAAACTATAAGAGATAATGCATTTTGGCAATCGGCAACGTAATTAGCATGCCGAATATTACTTGGAATGTGAATTACAACGAAATCGCTAATTCATAAGACCATTTTACAATTCTGGCTCAAGTTAGAAGCAGAGCCAATATTGCAAGATGTCGATAGTCCATATCTCGGAAACTATAAGAGATAATGCAATCTGGCAATCGGCAACGTAATTAGCATGCCGAATATTACTTGGAATGTGAATTGGAGCGAAATTGCTAATTCATAAGACCCTTTTACAATTTTGACCCAAGTTAGAAGCAGAGCCAATATTGTAAAATGTCGATAGTCCATATCTCGGAAACTATAAGAGATAATGCAATTTGGCAATCGGCAACGTAATTAGCATGCCGAATATTACTTGGAATGTGAATTACAACGAAATCGCTAATTCATAAGACCATTTTACAATTCTGGCCCAAGTTAGAAGCAGAGCCAATATTGCAAGATGTCGATAGTCCATATCTCGGAAACTATAAGAGATAATGCAATTTGGCAATCGGCAACGTAATTAGCATGCCGAATATTACTTGGAATGTGAATTGGAGCGAAATCGCTAATTCATAAGACCATTTTACAATTCTGGCCCAAGTTAGAAGCAGAGCCAATATTGCAAGATGTCGATAGTCCATATCTCGGAAACTATAAGAGATAATGCAATTTGGCAAACGGCAACGTAATTAACATGCCGAATATTACTTGGAATGTGAACTGGAGCGAAATCGCTAATTCATAAGACCATTTTACAATTTTGACCCAAGTTAGAAGAAGAGCCAATATTGTAAAATGTCAATAGTCCATATCTCGGAAACTATAAGAGATAATGCAATTTGGCAATCGGCAACGTAATTAGCATGCCGAATATTACTTGGAATGTGAATTACAACGAAATCGCTAATTCATAAGACCATTTTACAATTCTGGCTCAAGTTAGAAGCAGAGCCAATATTGCAAGTTGTCGATAGTCCACATCTCGGAAACTATAAGAGATAATGCAATTTGGCAATCGGCAACGTAATTAGAATGCCGAATATTACTTGGAATGTGAATTACAACGAAATCGCTAATTCATAAGACCAATTTACAATTTTGACCCAAGTTAGAAGAAGAGCCAATATTGTAAAATGTCGAAAGTCCATATCTCGGAAACTATAAGAGATAATGCAATTTGGCCATCGGCAGTGTAATTAGCATGCCGAATATTACTTGGAATGTGAATTACAACGAAATCGCTAATTCATAAGACCATTTTACAATTCTGGCCCAAGTTAGAAGCAGAGCCAATATTGCAAGATGTCGATAGTCCATATCTCGGAAACTATAAGAGATAATGCAATTTGGCAATCGGCAACGTAATTAGCATGCCGAATATTACTTGGAATGTGAATTACAACGAAATCGCTAATTCATAAGACAATTTTACAATTCTGGCCCAAGTTAGAAGCAGAGCCAATATTGTAAAATGTCGATAGTCCATATCTCGGAAACTATAAGAGATAATGCAATTTGGCAATCGGCAACGTAATTAGCATGCCGAATATTACTTGGAATGTGAATTACAACGAAATCGCTAATTCATAAGACCATTTTACAATTCTGGCCCAAGTTAGAAGCAGAGCCAATATTGCAAGATGTCGATAGTCCATATCTCGGAAACTATAAGAGATAATGCAATTTGGCAAATGGCAACGTAATTAACATGCCGAATATTACTTGGAATGTGAACTGGAGCGAAATCGCTAATTCATAAGACCATTTTACAATTTTGACCCAAGTTAGAAGAAGTGCCAATATTGTAAAATGTCAATAGTCCATATCTCGGAAACTATAAGAGATAATGCAATTTGGCAATCGGCAACGTAATTAGCATGCCGAATATTACTTGGAATGTGAATTACAACGAAATCGCTAATTCATAAGACCATTTTACAATTCTGGCTCAAGTTAGAAGCAGAGCCAATATTGCAAGTTGTCGATAGTCCATATCTCGGAAACTATAAGAGATAATGCAATTTGGCAATCGGCAACGTAATTAGAATGCCGAATATTACTTGGAATGTGAATTACAACGAAATCGCTAATTCATAAGACCAATTTACAATTTTGACCCAAGTTAGAAGAAGAGCCAATATTGTAAAATGTCGAAAGTCCATGTCTCGGAAACTATAAGAGATAATGCAATTTGGCCATCGGCAACGTAATTAGCATGCCGAATATTACTTGGAATGTGAACTGGAGCGAAATCGCTAATTCATAAGACCATTTTACAATTTTGACCCAAGTTAGAAGAAGAGCCAATATTGTAAAATGTCAATAGTCCATATCCCGGAAACTATAAGAGATAATGCAATTTGGCAATCGGCAACGTAATTAGCATGCCGAATATTACTTGGAATGTGAATTACAACGAAATCGCTAATTCATAAGACCATTTTACAATTCTGGCTCAAGTTAGAAGCAGAGCCAATATTGCAAGTTGTCGATAGTCCATATCTCGGAAACTATAAGAGATAATGCAATTTGGCAATCGGCAACGTAATTAGAATGCCGAATATTACTTGGAATGTGAATTACAACGAAATCGCTAATTCATAAGACCAATTTACAATTTTGACCCAAGTTAGAAGAAGAGCCAATATTGTAAAATGTCGAAAGTCCATATCTCGGAAACTATAAGAGATAATGCAATTTGGCCATCGGCAGTGTAATTAGCATGCCGAATATTACTTGGAATGTGAATTACAACGAAATCGCTAATTCATAAGACCATTTTACAATTCTGGCCCAAGTTAGAAGCAGAGCCAATATTGTAAAATGTCGATAGTCCATATCTCGGAAACTATAAGAGATAATGCAATTTGGCAATCGGCAACGTAATTAGCATGCCGAATATTACTTGGAATGTGAATTACAACGAAATCGCTAATTCATAAGACCATTTTACATTTCTGGCCCAAGTTAGAAGCAGAGCCAATATTGTAAAATGTCGATAGTCCATATCTCGGAAACTATCAGAGATAATGCAATTTGGCAATCGGCAACGTAATTAGCATGCCGAATATTACTTGGAATGTGAATTACAACGAAATCGCTAATTCATAAGACCATTTTACAATTATGGCCCAAGTTAGAAGAAAAGCCAATATTGTAAAATGTCGATAGTCCATATCTCGGAAACTATAAGAGATAATGCAATTTGGCCATCGGCAGTGTAATTAGCATGCCGAATATTACTTGGAATGTGAATTACAACGAAATCGCTAATTCATAAGACCATTTTACAATTCTGGCCCAAGTTAGAAGCAGAGCCAATATTGCAAGATGTCGATAGCCCATATCTCGGAAACTATAAGAGATAATGCAATTTGGCAATCGGCAACGTAATTAGCATGCCGAATATTACTTGGAATGTGAATTGGAGCGAAATCGCTAATTCATAAGACCATTTTACAATTCTGGCCCAAGTTAGAAGCAGAGCCAATATTGCAAGATGTCGATAGTCCATATCTCGGAAACTATAGGAGATAATGCAATTTGGCAATCGGCAACGTAATTAGCATGCCGAATATTACTTGGAATGTGAACTGGAGCGAAATCGCTAATTCATAAGACCATTTTACAATTTTGACCCAAGTTAGAAGAAGAGCCAATATTGTAAAATGTCGATAGTCCATATCTCGGAAACTATAAGAGATAATGCAATTTGGCAATCGGCAACGTAATTAGCATGCCGAATATTACTTGGAATGTGAATTACAACGAAATCGCTAAATCATAAGACCATTTTACAATTCTGGCCCAAGTTAGAAGCAGAGTCAATATTGCAAGATGTCGATAGTCCATATCTCGGAAACTATAAGAGATAATGCAATTTGGCAATCGGCAACGTAATTAGCATGCCGAATATTACTTGGAATGTGAATTACAGCGAAATCGCTAATTCATAAGACCATTTTACAATTCTGGCCCAAGTTAGAAGAAAAGCCAATATTGTAAAATGTCGATAGTCCATATCTCGGAAACTATAAGAGATAATGCAATTTGGCCATCGGCAGTGTAATCAGCATGCCGAATATTACTTGGAATGTGAATTACAACGAAATCGCTAATTCATAAGACCATTTTACAATTCTGGCCCAAGTTAGAAGCAGAGCCAATATTGCAAGATGTCGATAGTCCATATCTCGGAAACTATAAGAGATAATGCAATTTGGCAATCGGCAACGTAATTAGCATGCCGAATATTGCTTGTAATGTGAATTACAACAAAATCGCTAATTCATAAGACCATTTTACAATTCTGGCCCAAGTTAGAAGCAGAGCCAATATTGCAAGATGTCGATAGTCCATATCTCGGAAACTATAAGAGATAATGCAATTTGGCAATCGGCAACGTAATTAGCATGCCGAATATTACTTGGAATGTGAATTACAACGAAATCGCTAATTCATAAGACCAATTTACAATTTTGACCCAAGTTAGAAGAAGAGCCAATATTGTAAAATGTCGATAGTCCATATCTCGGAAACTATAAGAGATAATGCAATTTGGCCATCGGCAGTGTAATTGGCATGCCGAATATTACTTGGAATGTGAATTACAACGAAATCGCTAATTCATAAGGCCATTTTACAATTCTGGCCCAAGTTAGAAGAAGAGCCAATATTGTAAAATGTCGATAGTCCATATCTCGGAAACTATAAGAGATAATGCAATTTGGCAATCGGCAACGTAATTAGCATGCCGAATATTACTTGGAATGTGAATTACAACGAAATCGCTAATTCATAAGACCAATTTACAATTTTGACCCAAGTTAGAAGAAGAGCCAATATTGTAAAATGTCGATAGTCCATATCTCGGAAACTATAAGAGATAATGCAATTTGGCAATCGGCAACGTAATTAGCATGCCGAATATTACTTGGAATGTGAATTACAACGAAATCGCTAATTCATAAGACCATTTTACATTTCTGGCCCAAGTTAGAAGCAGCGCCAATATTGTATAATGTCGACAGTCCATATCTCGGAAGCTATAAGAGATAATGCAATTTGGCAATCGGCAACGTAATTAGCATGCCGAATATTACTTGGAATGTGAATTACAACGAAATCGCTAATTCATAAGACCATTTTACAATTCTGGCCCAAGTTAGAAGCAGAGCCAATATTGTAAAATGTCGATAGTCCATATCTCGGAAACTATAAGAGATAATGCAATTTGGCAATCGGCAACGTAATTAGCATGCCGAATATTACTTGGAATGTGAATTCCAACGAAATCGCTAATTCATAAGACCAATTTACAATTTTGACCCAAGTTAGAAGAAGAGCCAATATTGTAAAATGTCGATAGTCCATATCTCGGAAACTATAAGAGATAATGCAATTTGGCAATCGGCAACGTAATTAGCATGCCGAATATTACTTGGAATGTGAATTACAACGAAATCGCTAATTCATAAGACCATTTTACAATTCTGGCCCAAGTTAGAAGCAGAGCCAATATTGCAAGATGTCGATAGTCCATATCTCGGAAACTATAAGAGATAATGCAATTTGGCAATCGGCAACGTAATTAGCATGCCGAATATTACTTGGAATGTGAATTACAGCGAAATCGCTAATTCATAAGACCATTTTACAATTCTGGCCCAAGTTAGAAGAAAAGCCAATATTGTAAAATGTCGATAGTCCATATCTCGGAAACTATAAGAGATAATGCAATTTAGCCATCGGCAGTGTAATCAGCATGCCGAATATTACTTGGAATGTGAATTACAACGAAATCGCTAATTCATAAGACCATTTTACAATTCTGGCCCAAGTTAGAAGCAGAGCCAATATTGCAAGATGTCGATAGTCCATATCTCGGAAACTATAAGAGATAATGCAATTTGGCAATCGGCAACGTAATTAGCATGCCGAATATTGCTTGGAATGTGAATTACAACAAAATCGCTAATTCATAAGACCATTTTACAATTCTGGCCCAAGTTAGAAGCAGAGCCAATATTGCAAGATGTCGATAGTCCATATCTCGGAAACTATAAGAGATAATGCAATTTGGCAATCGGCAACGTAATTAGCATGCCGAATGTTACTTGGAATGTGAATTGGAGCGAAATCGCTAATTCATAAGACCATTTTACAATTCTGGCCCAAGTTAGAAGCAGAGCCAATATTGCAAGATGTCGATAGTCCATATCTCGGAAACTATAATAGATAATGCAATTTGGCAATCGGCAACGTAATTAGCATGCCGAATGTTACTTGGAATGTGAACTGGAGCGAAATCGCTAATTCATAAGACCATTTTACAATTTTGACCCAAGTTAGAAGAAGAGCCAATATTGTAAAATGTCGATAGTCCATATATCGGAAACTATAAGAGATAATGCAATTTGGCAATCGGCAACGTAATTAGCATGCCGAATATTACTTGGAATGTGAATTACAACGAAATCGCTAATTCATAAGACCATTTTACAATTCTGGCTCAAGTTAGAAGCAGAGCCAATATTGCAAGATGTCGATAGTCCATATCTCGGAAACTATAAGAGATAATGCAATCTGGCAATCGGCAACGTAATTAGCATGCCGAATATTACTTGGAATGTGAATTGGAGCGAAATTGCTAATTCATAAGACCCTTTTACAATTTTGACCCAAGTTAGAAGCAGAGCCAATATTGTAAAATGTCGATAGTCCATATCTCGGAAACTATAAGAGATAATGCAATTTGGCAATCGGCAACGTAATTAGCATGCCGAATATTACTTGGAATGTGAATTACAATGAAATCGCTAATTCATAAGACCATTTTACAATTCTGGCCCAAGTTAGAAGCAGAGCCAATATTGCAAGATGTCGATAGTCCATATCTCGGAAACTATAAGAGATAATGCAATTTGTCAATCGGCAACGTAATTAGCATGCCGAATATTACTTGGAATGTGAATTACAACGAAATCGCTAATTCATAAGACCATTTTACAATTCTGGCCCAAGTTAGAAGCAGAGCCAATATTGCAAGATGTCGATAGTCCATCTCTCGGAAACTATAAGAGATAATGCAATTTGGCAATCGGCAACGTAATCAGCATGCCGAATATTACTTGGAATGTGAATTACAACGAAATCGCTAATTCATAAGACCATTTTACAATTCTGGCTCAAGTTAGAAGCAGAGCCAATATTGCAAGTTGTCGATAGTCCATATCTCGGAAACTATAAGAGATAATGCAATTTGGCAATCGGCAACGTAATTAGAATGCCGAATATTACGTGGAATGTGAATTACAACGAAATCGCTAATTCATAAGACCAATTTACAATTTTGACCCAAGTTAGAAGAAGAGCCAATATTGTAAAATGTCGAAAGTCCATATCTCGGAAACTATAAGAGATAATGCAATTTGGCCATCGGCAGTGTAATTAGCATGCCGAATATTACTTGGAATGTGAATTACAACGAAATCGCTAATTCATAAGACCATTTTACAATTCTGGCCCAAGTTAGAAGCAGAGCCAATATTGCATGATGTCGATAGTCCATATCTCGGAAACTATAAGAGATAATGCAATTTGGCAATCGGCAACGTAATTAGCATGCCGAATATTACTTGGAATGTGAATTACAACGAAATCGCTAATTCATAAGACCATTTTACAATTCTGGCCCAAGTTAGAAGCAGAGCCAATATTGTAAAATGTCGATAGTCCATATCTCGGAAACTATAAGAGATAATGCAATTTGGCAATCGGCAACGTAATTAGCATGCCGAATATTACTTGGAATGTGAATTACAACGAAATCGCTAATTCATAAGACCATTTTACAATTCTGGCCCAAGTTAGAAGCAGAGCCAATATTGTAATATGTCGATAGTCCATATCTCGGAAACTATCAGAGATAATGCAATTTGGCAATCGGCAACGTAATTAGCATGCCGAATATTACTTGGAATGTGAATTACAACGAAATCGCTAATTCATAAGACCATTTTACAATTCTGGCCCAAGTTAGAAGAAAAGCCAATATTGTAAAATGTCGATAGTCCATATCTCGGAAACTATAAGAGATAATGCAATTTGGCCATCGGCAGTGTAATTAGCATGCCGAATATTACTTGGAATGTGAATTACAACGAAATCGCTAATTCATAAGACCATTTTACAATTCTGGCCCAAGTTAGAAGCAGAGCCAATATTGCAAGATGTCGATAGTCCATATCTCGGAAACTATAAGAGATAATGCAATTTGGCAATCGGCAACGTAATTAGCATGCCGAATATTACTTGGAATGTGAATTGGAGCGAAATCGCTAATTCATAAGACCATTTTACAATTCTGGCCCAAATTAGAAGCAGAGCCAATATTGCAAGATGTCGATAGTCCATATCTCGGAAACTATAAGAGATAATGCAACTTGGCAATCGGCAACGTAATTAGCATGCCGAATATTACTTGGAATGTGAACTGGAGCGAAATCGCTAATTCATAAGACCATTTTACAATTTTGACCCAAGTTAGAAGAAGAGCCAATATTGTAAAATGTCGATAGTCCATATCTCGGAAACTATAAGAGATAATGCAATGTGGCAATCGGCAACGTAATTAGCATGCCGAATATTACTTGGAATGTGAATTACAACGAAATCGCTAATTCATAAGACCATTTTACAATTCTGGTTCAAGTTAGAAGCAGAGCCAATATTGCAAGATGCCGATAGTCCATATCTCGGAAACTATAAGAGTTAATGCAATCTGGCAATCGGCAACGTAATTAGCACGCCGAATATTACTTGGAATGTGAATTGGAGCGAAATTGCTAATTCATAAGACCATTTTACAATTTTGACCAAAGTTAGAAGCAGAGCCAATATTGTAAAATCTCGATAGTCCATATCTCGGAAACTATAAGAGATAATGCAATTTGGCAATCGGCAACGTAATTAGCATGCCGAATATTACTTGGAATGTGAATTACAACGAAATCGCTAATTCATAAGACCATTTTACAATTCTGGCCCAAGTTAGAAGAAAAGCCAATATTGTAAAAGGTCGATAGTCCATATCTCGGAAACTATAAGAGATAATGCAATTTGGCCATCGGCAGTGTAATCAGCATGCCGAATATTACTTGGAATGTGAATTACAACGAAATCGCTAATTCATAAGACCATTTTACAATTCTGGCCCAAGTTAGAAGCAGAGCCAATATTGCAAGATGTCGATAGCCCATATCTCGGAAACTATAAGAGATAATGCAATTTGGCAATCGGCAACGTAATTAGCATGCCGAATATTGCTTGTAATGTGAATTACAACAAAATCGCTAATTCATAAGACCATTTTACAATTCTGGCCCAAGTTAGAAGCAGAGCCAATATTGCAAGATGTCGATAGTCCATATCTCGGAAACTATAAGAGATAATGCAATTTGGCAATCGGCAACGTAATTAGCATGCCGAATATTACTTGGAATGTGAATTACAACGAAATCGCTAATTCATAAGACCAATTTACAATTTTGACCCAAGTTAGAAGAAGAGCCAATATTGTAAAATGTCGATAGTCCATATCTCGGAAACTATAAGAGATAATGCAATTTGGCCATCGGCAGTGTAATTAGCATGCCGAATATTACTTGGAATGTGAATTACAACGAAATCGCTAATTCATAAGACCATTTTACAATTCTGGCCCAAGTTAGAAGAAGAGCCAATATTGTAAAATGTCGATAGTCCATATCTCGGAAACTATAAGAGATAATGCAATTTGGCCATCGGCAGTGTAATTAGCATGCCGAATATTACTTGGAATGTGAATTACAACGAAATCGCTAATTCATAAGACCATTTTACAATTCTGGCCCAAGTTAGAAGCAGAGCCAATATTGCAAGATGTCGATAGTCCATATCTCGGAAACTATAAGAGATAATGCAATTTGGCAATTGGCAACGTAATTAGCATGCCGAATATTACTTGGAATGTGAATTACAACGAAATCGCTAATTCATAAGACCATTTTACAATTCTGGCCCAAGTTAGAAGAAAAGCCAATATTGTAAAATGTCGATAGTCCGTATCTCGGAAACTATAAGAGATAATGCAATTTGGCCATCGGCAGTGCAATTAGCATGCCGAATATTACTTGGAATGTGAATTACAACGAAATCGCTAATTCATAAGACCATTTTACAATTCTGGCCCAAGTTAGAAGCAGAGCCAATACTGCAAAACGTCGATAGTCCATATCTCGGAAACTATAAGAGATAATGCAATTTGGCAATCGGCAACGTAATTAGCATGCCGAATATTACTTGGAATGTGAACTGGAGCGAAATCGCTTATTCATAAGACCATTTTACAATTTTGACCCAAGATAGAAGAAGAGCCAATATTGTAAAATGTCGATAGTCCATATCTCGGAAACTATAAGAGATAATGCAATTTGGCAATCGGCAACGTAATTAGCATGCCGAATATTACTTGGAATGTGAATTACAACGAAATCGCTAATTCATAAGACCATTTTACAATTCTGGCTCAAGTTAGAAGCAGAGCCAATATTGCAAGATGTCGATAGTCCATATCTCGGAAACTATACGAGTTAATGCAATCTGGCAATCGGCAACGTAATTAGCATGCCGAATATTACTTGGAATGTGAATTGGAGCGAAATTGCTAATTCATAAGACCATTTTACAATTTTGACCCAAGTTAGAAGCAGAGCCAATATTGTAAAATGTCGATAGTCCATATCTCGGAAACTATAAGAGATAATGCAATTTGGCAATCCGCAACGTAATTAGCATGCCGAATATTACTTGGAATGTGAATTACAACGAAATCGCTAATTCATAAGACCATTTTACAATTCTGGCCCAAGTTAGAAGCAGAGCCAATATTGCAAGATGTCGATAGTCCATATCTCGGAAACTATAAGAGATAATGCAATTTGGCAATCGGCAACGTAATTAGCATGCCGAATATTACTTGGAATGTGAATTACAACGAAATCGCTAATTCATAAGACCATTTTACAATTCTGGCCCAAGTTAGAAGCAGAGCCAATATTGTAAAATGTCGATAGTCCATATCTCGGAAACTATAAGAGATAATGCAATTTGGCAATCGGCAACGTAATTAGCATGCCGAATATTACTTGGAATGTGAATTACAACGAAATCGCTAATTTATAAGACCATTTACAATTCTGGCACAAGTTAGAAGCAGAGCCAATATTGTAAAATGTCGATAGTCCATATCTCGGAAACTATAAGAGATAATGCAATTTGGCAATCGGCAACGTAATTAGCATGCCGAATATTACTTGGAATGTGAATTACAACGAAATCGCTAATTCATAAGACCATTTTACAATTCTGGCCCAAGTTAGAAGCAGAGCCAATATTGTAAAATGTCGATAGTCCATATCTCGGAAACTATCAGAGATAATGCAATTTGGCAATCGGCAACGTAATTAGCATGCCGAATATTACTTGGAATGTGAATTACAACGAAATCGCTAATTCATAAGACCATTTTACAATTATGGCCCAAGTTAGAAGAAAAGCCAATATTGTAAAATGTCGATAGTCCATATCTCGGAAACTATAAGAGATAATGCAATTTGGCCATCGGTAGTGTAATTAGCATGCCGAATATTACTTGGAATGTGAATTACAACGAAATCGCTAATTCATAAGACCATTTTACAATTCTGGCCCAAGTTAGAAGCAGAGCCAATATTGTAAAATGTCGATAGTCCATATCTCGGAAACTATAAGAGATAATGAAATTTGGCAATCGGCAACGTAATTAGCATGCCGAATATTACTTGGAATGTGAATTACAACGAAATCGCTAATTCATAAGACCATTTTACAATTCTGGCCCAAGTTAGAAGCAGAGCCAATATTGTAAAATGTCGATAGTCCATATCTCGGAAACTATCAGAGATAATGCAATTTGGCAATCGGCAACGTAATTAGCATGCCGAATATTACTTGGAATGTGAATTACAACGAAATCGCTAATTCATAAGACCATTTTACAATTATGGCCCAAGTTAGAAGAAAAGCCAATATTGTAAAATGTCGATAGTCCATATCTCGGAAACTATAAGAGATAATGCAATTTGGCCATCGGCAGTGTAATTAGCATGCCGAATATTACTTGGAATGTGAATTACAACGAAATCGCTAATTCATAAGACCATTTTACAATTCTGGCCCAAGTTAGAAGCAGAGCCAATATTGCAAGATGTCGATAGCCCATATCTCGGAAACTATAAGAGATAATGCAATTTGGCAATCGGCAACGTAATTAGCATGCCGAATATTACTTGGAATGTGAATTGGAGCGAAATCGCTAATTCATAAGACCATTTTACAATTTTGACCCAAGTTAGAAGAAGAGCCAATATTGTAAAATGTCGATAGTCCATATCTCGGAAACTATAAGAGATAATGCAATTTGGCAATCGGCAACGTAATTAGCATGCCGAATATTACTTGGAATGTGAATTACAACGAAATCGCTAATTCATAAGACCATTTTACAATTCTGGCCCAAGTTAGAAGCAGAGTCAATATTGCAAGATGTCGATAGTCCATATCTCGGAAACTATAAGAGATAATGCAATTTGGCAATCGGCAACGTAATTAGCATGCCGAATATTACTTGGAATGTGAATTACAGCGAAATCGCTAATTCATAAGACCATTTTACAATTCTGGCCCAAGTTAGAAGAAAAGCCAATATTGTAAAATGTCGATAGTCCATATCTCGGAAACTATAAGAGATAATGCAATTTGGCCATCGGCAGTGTAATCAGCATGCCGAATATTATTTGGAATGTGAATTACAACGAAATCGCTCATTCATAAGACCATTTTACAATTCTGGCCCAAGTTAGAAGCAGAGCCAATATTGCAAGATGTCGATAGTCCATATCTCGGAAACTATAAGAGATAATGCAATTTGGCAATCGGCAACGTAATTAGCATGCCGAATATTGCTTGTAATGTGAATTACAACAAAATCGCTAATTCATACGACCATTTTACAATTCTGGCCCAAGTTAGAAGCAGAGCCAATATTGCAAGATGTCGATAGTCCATATCTCGGAAACTATAAGAGATAATGCAATTTGGCAATCGGCAACGTAATTAGCATGCCGAATATTACTTGGAATGTGAATTACAACGAAATCGCTAATTCATAAGACCAATTTACAATTTTGACCCAAGTTAGAAGAAGAGCCAATATTGTAAAATGTCGATAGTCCATATCTCGGAAACTATAAGAGATAATGCAATTTGGCCATCGGCAGTGTAATTAGCATGCCGAATATTACTTGGAATGTGAATTAAAACGAAATCGCTAATTCATAAGGCCATTTTACAATTCTGGCCCAAGTTAGAAGAAGAGCCAATATTGTAAAATTTCGATAGTCCATATCTCGGAAACTATAAGAGATAATGCAATTTGGCCATCGGCAGTGTAATTAGCATGCCGAATATTACTTGGAATGTGAATTACAACGAAATCGCTAATTCATAAGGCCAATTTACAATTTTGACCCAAGTTAGAAGAAGAGCCAATATTGTAAAATGTCGATAGTCCATATCTCGGAAACTATAAGAGATAATGCAATTTGGCAATCGGCAACGTAATTAGCATGCCGAATATTACTTGGAATGTGAATTACAACGAAATCGCTAATTCATAAGTCCATTTTACATTTCTGGCCCAAGTTAGAAGCAGCGCCAATATTGTATAATGTCGACAGTCCATATCTCGGAAGCTATAAGAGATAATGCAATTTGGCAATCGGCAACGTAATTAGCATGCCGAATATTACTTGGAATGTGAATTACAACGAAATCGCTAATTCATAAGACCATTTTACAATTCTGGCCCAAGTTAGAAGCAGAGCCAATATTGTAAAATGTCGATAGTCCATATCTCGGAAACTATAAGAGATAATGCAATTTGGCAATCGGCAACGTAATTAGCATGCCGAATATTACTTGGAATGTGAATTACAACGAAATCGCTAATTCATAAGACCAATTTACAATTTTGACCCAAGTTAGAAGAAGAGCCAATATTGTAAAATGTCGATAGTCCATATCTCGGAAACTATAAGAGATAATGCAATTTGGCAATCGGCAACGTAATTAGCATGCCGAATATTACTTGGAATGTGAATTACAACGAAATCGCTAATTCATAAGACCATTTTACAATTCTGGCCCAAGTTAGAAGCAGAGCCAATATTGCAAGATGTCGATAGTCCATATCTCGGAAACTATAAGAGATAATGCAATTTGGCAATCGGCAACGTAATTAGCATGCCGAATATTACTTGGAATGTGAATTACAGCGAAATCGCTAATTCATAAGACCATTTTACAATTCTGGCCCAAGTTAGAAGAAAAGCCAATATTGTAAAATGTCGATAGTCCATATCTCGGAAACTATAAGAGATAATGCAATTTAGCCATCATCAGTGTAATCAGCATGCCGAATATTACTTGGAATGTGAATTACAACGAAATCGCTAATTCATAAGACCATTTTACAATTCTGGCCCAAGTTAGAAGCAGAGCCAATATTGCAAGATGTCGATAGTCCATATCTCGGAAACTATAAGAGATAATGCAATTTGGCAATCGGCAACGTAATTAGCATGCCGAATATTGCTTGGAATGTGAATTACAACAAAATCGCTAATTCATAAGACCATTTTACAATTCTGGCCCAAGTTAGAAGCAGAGCCAATATTGCAAGATGTCGATAGTCCATATCTCGGAAACTATAAGAGATAATGCAATTTGGCAATCGGCAACGTAATTAGCATGCCGAATATTACTTGGAATGTGAATTGGAGCGAAATCGCTAATTCATAAGACCATTTTACAATTCTGGCCCAAGTTAGAAGCAGAGCCAATATTGCAAGATGTCGATAGTCCATATCTCGGAAACTATAAGAGATAATGCAATTTGGCAATCGGCAACGTAATTAGCATGCCGAATGTTACTTGGAATATGAACTGGAGCGAAATCGCTAATTCATAAGACCATTTTACAATTTTGACCCAAGTTAGAAGAAGAGCCAATATTGTAAAATGTCGATAGTCCATATCTCGGAAACTATAAGAGATAATGCAATTTGGCAATCGGCAACGTAATTAGCATGCCGAATATTACTTGGAATGTGAATTACAACGAAATCGCTAATTCATAAGACCATTTTACAATTCTGGCTCAAGTTAGAAGCAGAGCCAATATTGCAAGATGTCGATAGTCCATATCTCGGAAACTATAAGAGATAATGCAATCTGGCAATCGGCAACGTAATTAGCATGCCGAATATTACTTGGAATGTGAATTGGAGCGAAATTGCTAATTCATAAGACCCTTTTACAATTTTGACCCAAGTTAGAAGCAGAGCCAATATTGTAAAATGTCGATAGTCCATATCTCGGAAACTATAAGAGATAATGCAATTTGGCAATCGGCAACGTAATTAGCATGCCGAATATTACTTGGAATGTGAATTACAATGAAATCGCTAATTCATAAGACCATTTTACAATTCTGGCCCAAGTTAGAAGCAGAGCCAATATTGCAAGATGTCGATAGTCCATATCTCGGAAACTATAAGAGATAATGCAATTTGGCAATCGGCAACGTAATTAGCATGCCGAATATTACTTGGAATGTGAATTACAACGAAATCGCTAATTCATAAGACCATTTTACAATTCTGGCCCAAGTTAGAAGCAGAGCCAATATTGCAAGATGTCGATAGTCCATCTCTCGGAAACTATAAGAGATAATGCAATTTGGCAATCGGCAACGTAATCAGCATGCCGAATATTACTTGGAATGTGAATTACAACGAAATCGCTAATTCATAAGACCATTTTACAATTCTGGCTCAAGTTAGAAGCAGAGCCAATATTGCAAGTTGTCGATAGTCCATATCTCGGAAACTATAAGAGATAATGCAATTTGGCAATCGGCAACGTAATAAGAATGCCGAATATTACTTGGAATGTGAATTACAACGAAATCGCTAATTCATAAGACCAATTTACAATTTTGACCCAAGTTAGAAGAAGAGCCAATATTGTAAAATGTCGAAAGTCCATATCTCGGAAACTATAAGAGATAATGCAATTTGGCCATCGGCAGTGTAATTAGCATGCCGAATATTACTTGGAATGTGAATTACAACGAAATCGCTAATTCATAAGACCATTTTACAATTCTGGCTCAAGTTAGAAGCAGAGCCAATATTGCAAGATGTCGATAGTCCATATCTCGGAAACTATAAGAGATAATGCAATCTGGCAATCGGCAACGTAATTAGCATGCCGAATATTACTTGGAATGTGAATTGGAGCGAAATTGCTAATTCATAAGACCATTTTACAATTCTGGCCCAAGTTAGAAGCAGAGCCAATATTGCAAGATGTCGATAGTCCATATCTCGGAAACTATAAGAGATAATGCAATTTGGCAATCGGCAACGTAATTAGCATGCCGAATGTTACTTGGAATATGAACTGGAGCGAAATCGCTAATTCATAAGACCATTTTACAATTTTGACCCAAGTTAGAAGAAGAGCCAATATTGTAAAATGTCGATAGTCCATATCTCGGAAACTATAAGAGATAATGCAATTTGGCAATCGGCAACGTAATTAGCATGCCGAATATTACTTGGAATGTGAATTACAACGAAATCGCTAATTCATAAGACCATTTTACAATTCTGGCTCAAGTTAGAAGCAGAGCCAATATTGCAAGATGTCGATAGTCCATATCTCGGAAACTATAAGAGATAATGCAATCTGGCAATCGGCAACGTAATTAGCATGCCGAATATTACTTGGAATGTGAATTGGAGCGAAATTGCTAATTCATAAGACCCTTTTACAATTTTGACCCAAGTTAGAAGCAGAGCCAATATTGTAAAATGTCGATAGTCCATATCTCGGAAACTATAAGAGATAATGCAATTTGGCAATCGGCAACGTAATTAGCATGCCGAATATTACTTGGAATGTGAATTACAATGAAATCGCTAATTCATAAGACCATTTTACAATTCTGGCCCAAGTTAGAAGCAGAGCCAATATTGCAAGATGTCGATAGTCCATATCTCGGAAACTATAAGAGATAATGCAATTTGGCAATCGGCAACGTAATTAGCATGCCGAATATTACTTGGAATGTGAATTACAACGAAATCGCTAATTCATAAGACCATTTTACAATTCTGGCCCAAGTTAGAAGCAGAGCCAATATTGCAAGATGTCGATAGTCCATCTCTCGGAAACTATAAGAGATAATGCAATTTGGCAATCGGCAACGTAATCAGCATGCCGAATATTACTTGGAATGTGAATTACAACGAAATCGCTAATTCATAAGACCATTTTACAATTCTGGCTCAAGTTAGAAGCAGAGCCAATATTGCAAGTTGTCGATAGTCCATATCTCGGAAACTATAAGAGATAATGCAATTTGGCAATCGGCAACGTAATTAGAATGCCGAATATTACTTGGAATGTGAATTACAACGAAATCGCTAATTCATAAGACCAATTTACAATTTTGACCCAAGTTAGAAGAAGAGCCAATATTGTAAAATGTCGAAAGTCCATATCTCGGAAACTATAAGAGATAATGCAATTTGGCCATCGGCAGTGTAATTAGCATGCCGAATATTACTTGGAATGTGAATTACAACGAAATCGCTAATTCATAAGACCATTTTACAATTCTGGCCCAAGTTAGAAGCAGAGCCAATATTGCAAGATGTCGATAGTCCATATCTCGGAAACTATAAGAGATAATGCAATTTGGCAATCGGCAACGTAATTAGCATGCCGAATATTACTTGGAATGTGAATTACAACGAAATCGCTAATTCATGAGACCATTTTACAATTCTGGCCCAAGTTAGAAGCAGAGCCAATATTGTAAAATGTCGATAGTCCATATCTCGGAAACTATAAGAGATAATGCAATTTGGCAATCGGCAACGTAATTAGCATGCCGAATATTACTTGGAATGTGAATTACAACGAAATCGCTAATTCATAAGACCATTTTACAATTCTGGCCCAAGTTAGAAGAAAAGCCAATATTGTAATATGTCGATAGTCCATATCTCGGAAACTATCAGAGATAATGCAATTTGGCAATCGGCAACGTAATTAGCATGCCGAATATTACTTGGAATGTGAATTACAACGAAATCGCTAATTCATAAGACCATTTTACAATTCTGGCCCAAGTTAGAAGAAAAGTCAATATTGTAAAATGTCGATAGTCCATATCTCGGAAACTATAAGAGATAATGCAATTTGGCCATCGGCAGTGTAATTAGCATGCCGAATATTACTTGGAATGTGAATTACAACGAAATCGCTAATTCATAAGACCATTTTACAATTCTGGCCCAAGTTAGAAGCAGAGCCAATATTGCAAGATGTTGATAGTCCATATCTCGGAAACTATAAGAGATAATGCAATTTGGCAATCGGCAACGTAATTAGCATGCCGAATATTACTTGGAATGTTAATTGGAGCGAAATCGCTAATTCATAAGACCATTTTACAATTCTGGCCCAAGTTAGAAGCAGAGCCAATATTGCAAGATGTCGATAGTCCATATCTCGGAAACTATAAGAGATAATGCAATTTGGCAATCGGCAACGTAATTAGCATGCCGAATATTACTTGGAATGTGAACTGGAGCGAAATCGCTAATTCATAAGACCATTTTACAATTTTAACCCAAGTTAGAAGAAGAGCCAATATTGTAAAATGTCGATAGTCCATATCTCGGAAACTATAAGAGATAATGCAATTTGGCAATCGGCAACGTAATTAGCATGCCGAATATTACTTGGAATGTGAATTACAACGAAATCGCTAATTCATAAAACCATTTTACAATTCTGGTTCAAGTTAGAAGCAGAGCCAATATTGCAAGATGTCGATAGTCCATATCTCGGAAACTATAAGAGTTAATGCAATCTGGCAATCGGCAACGTAATTAGCACGCCGAATATTACTTGGAATGTGAATTGGAGCGAAATTGCTAATTCAAAAGACCATTTTACAATTTTGACCCAAGTTAGAAGCAGAGCCAATATTGTAAAATCTCGATAGTCCATATCTCGGAAACTATAAGAGATAATGCAATTTGGCAATCGGCAACGTAATTAGCATGCCGAATATTACTTGGAATGTGAATTACAACGAAATCGCTAATTCATAAGACCATTTTACAATTCTGGCCCAAGTTAGAAGCAGAGTCAATATTGCAAGATGTCGATAGTCCATATCTCGGAAACTATAAGAGATAATGCAATTTGGCAATCGGCAACGTAATTAGCATGCCGAATATTACTTGGAATGTGAATTACAGCGAAATCGCTAATTCATAAGACCATTTTACAATTCTGGCCCAAGTTAGAAGAAAAGCCAATATTGTAAAAGGTCGATAGTCCATATCTCGAAAACTATAAGAGATAATGCAATTTGGCCATCGGCAGTGTAATCAGCATGCCGAATGTTACTTGGAATGTGAATTACAACGAAATCGCTAATTCATAAGACCATTTTACAATTCTGGCCCAAGTTAGAAGCAGAGCCAATATTGCAAGATGTCGATAGTCCATATCTCGGAAACTATAAGAGATAATGCAATTTGGCAATCGGCAACGTAATTAGCATGCCGAATATTGCTTGTAATGTGAATTACAACAAAATCGCTAATTCATAAGACCATTTTACAATTCTGGCCCAAGTTAGAAGCAGAGCCAATATTGCAAGATGTCGATAGTCCATATCTCGGAAACTATAAGAGATAATGCAATTTGGCAATCGGCAACGTAATTAGCATGCCGAATATTACTTGGAATGTGAATTACAACGAAATCGCTAATTCATAAGACCAATTTACAATTTTGACCCAAGTTAGAAGAAGAGCCAATATTGTAAAATGTCGATAGTCCATATCTCGGAAACTATAAGAGATAATGCAATTTGGCCATCGGCAGTGTAATTAGCATGCCGAATATTACTTGGAATGTGAATTACAACGAAATCGCTAATTCATAAGACCATTTTACAATTCTGGCCCAAGTTAGAAGAAGAGCCAATATTGTAAAATGTCGATAGTCCATATCTCGGAAACTATAAGAGATAATGCAATTTGGCCATCGGCAGTGTAATTAGCATGCCGAATATTACTTGGAATGTGAATTACAACGAAATCGCTAATTCATAAGACCATTTTACAATTCTGGCCCAAGTTAGAAGCAGAGCCAATATTGCAAGATGTCGATAGTCCATATCTCGGAAACTATAAGAGATAATGCAATTTGGCAATTGGCAACGTAATTAGCATGCCGAATATTACTTGGAATGTGAATTACAACGAAATCGCTAATTCATAAGACCATTTTACAATTCTGGCCCAAGTTAGAAGAAAAGCCAATATTGTAAAATGTCGATAGTCCATATCTCGGAAACTATAAGAGATAATGCAATTTGGCCATCGGCAGTGTAATTAGCATGCCGAATATTACTTGAAATGTGAATTACAACGAAATCGCTAATTCATAGGACCATTTTACAATTCTGGCCCAAGTTAGAAGCAGAGCCAATATTGCAAGATGTCGATAGTCCCTATCTCGGAAACTATAAGAGATAATGCAATTTGGCAATCGGCAACGTAATTAGCATGCCGAATATTACTTGGAATGTGAACTGGAGCGAAATCGCTAATTTATAAGACCATTTTACAATTTTGACCCAAGATAGAAGAAGAGCCAATATTGTAAAATGTCGATAGTCCATATCTCGGAAACTATAAGAGATAATGCAATTTGGCAATCGGCAACGTAATTAGCATGCCGAATATTACTTGGAATGTGAATTACAACGAAATCGCTAATTCATAAGACCATTTTACAATTCTGGCTCAAGTTAGAAGCAGAGCCAATATTGCAAGATGTCGATAGTCCATATCTCGGAAACTATAAGAGTTAATGCAATCTGGCAATCGGCAACGTAATTAGCATGCCGAATATTACTTGGAATGTGAATTGGAGCGAAATTGCTAATTCATAAGACCATTTTACAATTTTGACCCAAGTTAGAAGCAGAGCCAATATTGTAAAATGTCGATAGTCCATATCTCGGAAACTATAAGAGATAATGCAATTTGGCAATCCGCAACGTAATTAGCATGCCGAATATTACTTGGAATGTGAATTACAACGAAATCGCTAATTCATAAGACCATTTTACAATTCTGGCCCAAGTTAGAAGCAGAGTCAATATTGCAAGATGTCGATAGTCCATATCTCGGAAACTATAAGAGATAATGCAATTTGGCAATCGGCAACGTAATTAGCATGCCGAATATTACTTGAAATGTGAATTACAGCGAAATCGCTAATTCATAAGACCATTTTACAATTCTGGCCCAAGTTAGAAGAAAAGCCAATATTGTAAAAGGTCCATATCTCGGAAACTATAAGAGATAATGCAATTTGGCCATCGGCAGTGTAATTAGCATGCCGAATATTACTTGGAATGTGAATTACAACGAAATCGCTAATTCATAAGACCATTTTACAATTCTGGCAAAAGTTAGAAGCAGAGCCAATATTGCAAGATGTCGATAGTCCATATCTCGGAAACTATAAGAGATAATGCAATTTGGCAATCGGCAACGTAATTAGCATGCCGAATATTACTTGGAATGTGAATTACAACGAAATCGCTAATTCATAAGACCATTTTACAATTCTGGCCCAAGTTAGAAGCAGAGCCAATATTGTAAAATGTCGATAGTCCATATCTCGGAAACTATAAGAGATAATGCAATTTGGCAATCGGCAACGTAATTAGCATGCCGAATATTACTTGGAATGTGAATTACAACGAAATCGCTAATTCATAAGACCATTTTACAATTCTGGCCCAAGTTAGAAGAAAAGCCAATATTGTAATATGTCGATAGTCCATATCTCGGAAACTATAAGAGATAATGCAATTTTTCAATCGGCAACGTAATTAGCATGCCGAATATTACTTGGAATGTGAATTACAACGAAATCGCTAATTCATAAGACCATTTTACAATTCTGGCCCAAGTTAGAAGAAAAGTCAATATTGTAAAATGTCGATAGTCCATATCTCGGAAACTATAAGAGATAATGCAATTTGGCCATCGGCAGTGTAATTAGCATGCCGAATATTACTTGGAATGTGAATTACAACGAAATCGCTAATTCATAAGACCATTTTACAATTCTGGCCCAAGTTAGAAGCAGAGCCAATATTGCAAGATGTCGATAGTCCATATCTCGGAAACTATAAGAGATAATGCAATTTGGCAATCGGCAACGTAATTAGCATGCCGAATATTACTTGGAATGTGAATTGGAGCGAAATCGCTAATTCATAAGACCATTTTACAATTCTGGCCCAAGTTAGAAGCAGAGCCAATATTGCAAGATGTCGATAGTCCATATCTCGGAAACTATAAGAGATAATGCAATTTGGCAATCGGCAACGTAATTAGCATGCCGAATATTACTTGGAATGTGAACTGGAGCGAAATCGCTAATTCATAAGACCATTTTACAATTTTGACCCAAGTTAGAAGAAGAGCCAATATTGTAAAATGTCGATAGTCCATATCTCGGAAACTATAAGAGATAATGCAATTTGGCAATCGGCAACGTAATTAGCATGCCGAATATTACTTGGAATGTGAATTACAACGAAATCGCTAATTCATAAGACCATTTTACAATTCTGGTTCAAGTTAGAAGCAGAGCCAATATTGCAAGATGTCGATAGTCCATATCTCGGAAACTATAAGAGTTAATGCAATCTGGCAATCGGCAACGTAATTAGCACGCCGAATATTACTTGGAATGTGAATTGGAGCGAAATTGCTAATTCATAAGACCATTTTACAATTTTGACCCAAGTTAGAAGCAGAGCCAATATTGTAAAATCTCGATAGTCCATATCTCGGAAACTATAAGAGATAATGCAATTTGGCAATCGGCAACGTAATTAGCATGCCGAATATTACTTGGAATGTGAATTACAACGAAATCGCTAATTCATAAGACCATTTTACAATTCTGGCCCAAGTTAGAAGCAGAGTCACTATTGCAAGATGTCGATAGTCCATATCTCGGAAACTATAAGAGATGATGCAATTTGGCAATCGGCAACGTAATTAGCATGCCGAATATTACTTGGAATGTGAATTACAGCGAAATCGCTAATTCATAAGACCATTTTACAATTCTGGCCCAAGTTAGAAGAAAAGCCAATATTGTAAAAGGTCGATAGTCCATATCTCGAAAACTATAAGAGATAATGCAATTTGGCCATCGGCAGTGTAATCAGCATGCCGAATATTACTTGGAATGTGAATTACAACGAAATCGCTAATTCATAAGACCATTTTACAATTCTGGCCCAAGTTAGAAGCAGAGCCAATATTGCAAGATGTCGATAGTCCATATCTCGGAAACTATAAGAGATAATGCAATTTGGCAATCGGCAACGTAATTAGCATGCCGAATATTACTTGGAATGTGAATTACAACGAAATCGCTAATTCATAAGACCATTTTACAATTCTGGCCCAAGTTAGAAGCAGAGCCAATATTGCAAGATGTCGATAGTCCATCTCTCGGAAACTATAAGAGATAATGCAATTTGGCAATTGGCAACGTAATTAGCATGCCGAATATTACTTGGAATGTGAATTACAACGAAATCGCTAATTCATAAGACCATTTTACAATTCTGGCCCAAGTTAGAAGAAAAGCCAATATTGTAAAATGTCGATAGTCCATATCTCGGAAACTATAAGAGATAATGCAATTTGGCCATCGGCAGTGTAATTAGCATGCCGAATATTACTTGGAATGTGAATTACAACGAAATCGCTAATTCATAGGACCATTTTACAATTCTGGCCCAAGTTAGAAGCAGAGCCAATATTGCAAGACGTCGATAGTCCATATCTCGGAAACTATAAGAGATAATGCAATTTGGCAATCGGCAACGTAATTAGCATGCCGAATATTACTTGGAATGTGAATTGGAGCGAAATCGCTAATTCATAAGACCATTTTACAATTCTGGCCCAAGTTAGAAGCAGAGCCAATATTGCAAGATGTCGATAGTCCATATCTCGGAAACTATAAGAGATAATGCAATTTGGCAATCGGCAACGTAATTAGCATGCCGAATATTACTTGGAATGTGAACTGGAGCGAAATCGCTAATTTATAAGACCATTTTACAATTTTGACCCAAGATAGAAGAAGAGCCAATATTGTAAAATGTCGATAGTCCATATCTCGGAAACTATAAGAGATAATGCAATTTGGCAATCGGCAACGTAATTAGCATGCCGAATATTACTTGGAATGTGAATTACAACGAAATCGCTAATTCATAAGACCATTTTACAATTCTGGCTCAAGTTAGAAGCAGAGCCAATATTGCAAGATGTCGATAGTCCATATCTCGGAAACTATAAGAGTTAATGCAATCTGGTAATCGGCAACGTAATTAGCATGCCGAATATTACTTGGAATGTGAATTGGAGCGAAATTGCTAATTCATAAGACCATTTTACAATTTTGACCCAAGTTAGAAGCAGAGCCAATATTGTAAAATGTCGATAGTCCATATCTCGGAAACTATAAGAGATAATGCAATTTGGCAATCCGCAACGTAATTAGCATGCCGAATATTACTTGGAATGTGAATTACAACGAAATCGCTAATTCATAAGACCATTTTACAATTCTGGCCCAAGTTAGAAGCAGAGTCAATATTGCAAGATGTCGATAGTCCATATCTCGGAAACTATAAGAGATAATGCAATTTGGCAATCGGCAACGTAATTAGCATGCCGAATATTACTTGAAATGTGAATTACAGCGAAATCGCTAATTCATAAGACCATTTTACAATTCTGGCCCAAGTTAGAAGAAAAGCCAATATTGTAAAATGTCGGTCCATATCTCGGAAACTATAAGAGATAATGCAATTTGGCCATCGGCAGTGTAATTAGCATGCCGAATATTACTTGGAATGTGAATTACAACGAAATCGCTAATTCATAAGACCATTTTACAATTCTGGCCCAAGTTAGAAGCAGAGCCAATATTGCAAGATGTCGATAGTCCATATCTCGGAAACTATAAGAGATAATGCAATTTGGCAATCGGCAACGTAATTAGCATGCCGAATATTACTTGGAATGTGAATTACAACGAAATCGCTAATTCATAAGACCATTTTACAATTCTGGCCCAAGTTAGAAGCAGAGCCAATATTGTAAAATGTCGATAGTCCATATCTCGGAAACTATAAGAGATAATGCAATTTGGCAATCGGCAACGTAATTAGCATGCCGAATATTACTTGGAATGTGAATTACAACGAAATCGCTAATTCATAAGACCATTTTACAATTCTGGCCCAAGTTAGAAGAAAAGCCAATATTGTAATATGTCGATAGTCCATATCTCGGAAACTATCAGAGATAATGCAATTTGGCAATCGGCAACGTAATTAGCATGCCGAATATTACTTGGAATGTGAATTACAACGAAATCGCTAATTCATAAGACCATTTTACAATTCTGGCCCAAGTTAGAAGAAAAGTCAATATTGTAAAATGTCGATAGTCCATATCTCGGAAACTATAAGAGATAATGCAATTTGGCCATCGGCAGTGTAATTAGCATGCCGAATATTACTTGGAATGTGAATTACAACGAAATCGCTAATTCATAAGACCATTTTACAATTCTGGCCCAAGTTAGAAGCAGAGCCAATATTGCAAGATTTCGATAGTCCATATCTCGGAAACTATAAGAGATAATGCAATTTGGCAATCGGCAACGTAATTAGCATGCCGAATATTACTTGGAATGTGAATTGGAGCGAAATCGCTAATTCATAAGACCATTTTACAATTCTGGCCCAAGTTAGAATCAGGGCCAATATTGCAAGATGTCGATAGTCCATATCTCGGAAACTATAAGAGATAATGCAATTTGGCAATCGGCAACGTAATTAGCATGCCGAATATTACTTGGAATGTGAACTGGAGCGAAATCGCTAATTCATAAGACCATTTTACAATTTTGACCCAAGTTAGAAGAAGAGCCAATATTGTAAAATGTCGATAGTCCATATCTCGGAAACTATAAGAGATAATGCAATTTGGCAATCGGCAACGTAATTAGCATGCCGAATATTACTTGGAATGTGAATTACAACGAAATCGCTAATTCATAAGACCATTTTACAATTCTGGTTCAAGTTAGAAGCAGAGCCAATATTGCAAGATGTCGATAGTCCATATCTCGGAAACTATAAGAGTTAATGCAATCTGGCAATCGGCAACGTAATTAGCACGCCGAATATTACTTGGAATGTGAATTGGAGCGAAATTGCTAATTCATAAGACCATTTTACAATTTTGACCCAAGTTAGAAGCAGAGCCAATATTGTAAAATCTCGATAGTCCATATCTCGGAAACTATAAGAGATAATGCAATTTGGCAATCGGCAACGTAATTAGCATGCCGAATATTACTTGGAATGTGAATTACAACGAAATCGCTAATTCATAAGACCATTTTACAATTCTGGCCCAAGTTAGAAGCAGAGTCAATATTGCAAGATGTCGATAGTCCATATCTCGGAAACTATAAGAGATAATGCAATTTGGCAATCGGCAACGTAATTAGCATGCCGAATATTACTTGGAATGTGAATTACAGCGAAATCGCTAATTCATAAGACCATTTTACAATTCTGGCCCAAGTTAGAAGAAAAGCCAATATTGTAAAAGGTCGATAGTCCATATCTCGAAAACTATAAGAGATAATGCAATTTGGCTATCGGCAGTGTAATCAGCATGCCGAATATTACTTGGAATGTGAATTACAACGAAATCGCTAATTCATAAGACCATTTTACAATTCTGGCCCAAGTTAGAAGCAGAGCCAATATTGCAAGATGTCGATAGTCCATATCTCGGAAACTATAAGAGATAATGCAATTTGGCAATCGGCAACGTAATTAGCATGCCGAATATTACTTGGAATGTGAATTACAACGAAATCGCTAATTCATAAGACCAATTTACAATTTTGACCCAAGTTAGAAGAAGAGCCAATATTGTAAAATGTCGATAGTCCATATCTCGGAAACTATAAGAGATAATGCAATTTGGCCATCGGCAGTGTAATTAGCATGCCGAATATTACTTGGAATGTGAATTACAACGAAATCGCTAATTCATAAGACCATTTTACAATTCTGGCCCAAGTTAGAAGAAGAGCCAATATTGTAAAATGTCGATAGTCCATATCTCGGAAACTATAAGAGATAATGCAATTTGGCCATCGGCAGTGTAATTAGCATGCCGAATATTACTTGGAATGTGAATTACAACGAAATCGCTAATTCATAAGACCATTTTACAATTCTGGCCCAAGTTAGAAGCAGAGCCAATATTGCAAGATGTCGATAGTCCATATCTCGGAAACTATAAGAGATAATGCAATTTGGCAATTGGCAACGTAATTAGCATGCCGAATATTACTTGGAATGTGAATTACAACGAAATCGCTAATTCATAAGACCATTTTACAATTCTGGCCCAAGTTAGAAGAAAAGCCAATATTGTAAAATGTCGATAGTCCATATCTCGGAAACTATAAGAGATAATGCAATTTGGCCATCGGCAGTGTAATTAGCATGCCGAATATTACTTGGAATGTGAATTACAACGAAATCGCTAATTCATAGGACCATTTTACAATTCTGGCCCAAGTTAGAAGCAGAGCCAATATTGCAAGACGTCGATAGTCCATATCTCGGAAACTATAAGAGATAATGCAATTTGGCAATCGGCAACGTAATTAGCATGCCGAATATTACTTGGAATGTGAATTGGAGCGAAATCGCTAATTCATAAGACCATTTTACAATTCTGGCCCAAGTTAGAAGCAGAGCCAATATTGCAAGATGTCGATAGTCCATATCTCGGAAACTATAAGAGATAATGCAATTTGGCAATCGGCAACGTAATTAGCATGCCGAATATTACTTGGAATGTGAACTGGAGCGAAATCGCTAATTTATAAGACCATTTTACAATTTTGACCCAAGATAGAAGAAGAGCCAATATTGTAAAATGTCGATAGTCCATATCTCGGAAACTATAAGAGATAATGCAATTTGGCAATCGGCAACGTAATTAGCATGCCGAATATTACTTGGAATGTGAATTACAACGAAATCGCTAATTCATAAGACCATTTTACAATTCTGGCTCAAGTTAGAAGCAGAGCCAATATTGCAAGATGTCGATAGTCCATATCTCGGAAACTATAAGAGTTAATGCAATCTGGCAATCGGCAACGTAATTAGCATGCCGAATATTACTTGGAATGTGAATTGGAGCGAAATTGCTAATTCATAAGACCATTTTACAATTTTGACCCAAGTTAGAAGCAGAGCCAATATTGTAAAATGTCGATAGTCCATATCTCGGAAACTATAAGAGATAATGCAATTTGGCAATCCGCAACGTAATTAGCATGCCGAATATTACTTGGAATGTGAATTACAACGAAATCGCTAATTCATAAGACCATTTTACAATTCTGGCCCAAGTTAGAAGCAGAGTCAATATTGCAAGATGTCGATAGTCCATATCTCGGAAACTATAAGAGATAATGCAATTTGGCAATCGGCAACGTAATTAGCATGCCGAATATTACTTGAAATGTGAATTACAGCGAAATCGCTAATTCATAAGACCATTTTACAATTCTGGCCCAAGTTAGAAGAAAAGCCAATATTGTAAAAGGTCCATATCTCGGAAACTATAAGAGATAATGCAATTTGGCCATCGGCAGTGTAATCAGCATGCCGAATATTACTTGGAATGTGAATTACAACGAAATCGCTAATTCATAAGACCATTTTACAATTCTGGCCCAAGTTAGAAGCTGAGCCAATATTGCAAGATGTCGATAGTCCATATCTCGGAAACTATAAGAGATAATGCAATTTGGCAATCGGCAACGTAATTAGCATGCCGAATATTGCTTGTAATGTGAATTACAACAAAATCGCTAATTCATAAGACCATTTTACAATTCTGGCCCAAGTTAGAAGAAGAGCCAATATTGTAAAATGTCGATAGTCTATATCTCGAAAACTATAAGAGATAATGCAATTTGGCCATCGGCAGTGTAATTAGCATGCCGAATATTACTTGGAATGTGAATTACAACGAAATCGCTAATTCATAAGACCAATTTACAATTTTGACCCAAGTTAGAAGAAGAGCCAATATTGTAAAATGTCGATAGTCCATATCTCGGAAACTATAAGAGATAATGCAATTTGGCCATCGGCAGTGTAATTAGCATGCCGAATATTACTTGGAATGTGAATTACAACGAAATCGCTAATTCATAAGACCATTTTACAATTCTGGCCCAAGTTAGAAGAAGAGCCAATATTGTAAAATGTCGATAGTCTATATCTCGGAAACTATAAGAGATAATGCAATTTGGCCATCGGCAGTGTAATTAGCATGCCGAATATTACTTGGAATGTGAATTACAACTAAATCGCTAATTCATAAGACCATTTTACAATTCTGGCCCAAGTTAGAAGCAGAGCCAATATTGCAAGATGTCGATAGTCCATATCTCGGAAACTATAAGAGATAATGCAATTTGGCAATTGGCAACGTAATTAGCATGCCGAATATTACTTGGAATGTGAATTACAACGAAATCGCTAATTCATAAGACCATTTTACAATTCTGGCCCAAGTTAGAAGCGGAGCCAATATTGCAAGATGTCGATAGTCCATATCTCGGAAACTATAAGAGATAATGCAATTTGGCAATCGGCAACGTAATTAGCATGCCGAATATTACTTGGAATGTGAATTACAACGAAATCGCTAATTCATAAGACCATTTTACAATTCTGGCCCAAGTTAGAAGCAGAGCCAATATTGCAAGATGTCGATAGTCCATATCTCGGAAACTATAAGAGATAATGCAATTTGGCAATCGGCAACGTAATTAGCTTGCCGAATATTACTTGGAATGTGAATTACAACGAAATCGCTAATTCATAAGACCATTTTACAATTCTGGCCCAAGTTAGAAGCAGAGCCAATATTGTAAAATGTCGATAGTCCATATCTCGGAAACTATAAGAGATAATGCAATTTGGCAATCGGCAACGTAATTAGCATGCCGAATATTACTTGGAATGTGAATTACAACGAAATCGCTAATTCATAAGACCATTTTACAATTCTGGCCCAAGTTAGAAGCAGAGCCAATATTGTAAAATGTCGATAGTCCATATCTCGGAAACTATCAGAGATAATGCAATTTGGCAATCGGCAACGTAAGTAGCATGCCGAATATTACTTGGAATGTGAATTACAACGAAATCGCTAATTCATAAGACCATTTTACAATTCTGGCCCAAGTTAGAAGAAAAGCCAATATTGTAAAATGTCGATAGTCCATATCTCGGAAACTATAAGAGATAATGCAATTTGGCCATCGGCAGTGTAATTAGCATGCCGAATATTACTTGGAATGTGAATTACAACGAAATCGCTAATTCATAAGACCATTTTACAATTCTGGCCCAAGTTAGAAGCAGATCCAATATTGCAAGATGTCGATAGTCCATATCTCGGAAACTATAAGAGATAATGCAATTTGGCAATCGGCAACGTAATTAGCATGCTGAATATTACTTGGAATGTGAATTGGAGCGAAATCGCTAATTCATAAGACCATTTTACAATTCTGGCCCAAGTTAGAAGCAGAGCCAATATTGCAAGATGTCGATAGTCCATATCTCGGAAACTATAAGAGATAATGCAATTTGGCAATCGGCAACGTAATTAGCATGCCGAATATTACTTGGAATGTGAAATGGAGCGAAATCGCTAATTCATAAGACCATTTTACAATTTTGACCCAAGTTAGAAGAAGAGCCAATATTGTAAAATGTCGATAGTCCATATCTCGGAAACTATAAGAGATAATGCAATTTGGCAATCGGCAACGTAATTAGCATGCCGAATATTACTTGGAATGTGAATTACAACGAAATCGCTAATTCATAAGACCATTTTACAATTCTGGCTCAAGTTAGAAGCAGAGCCAATATTGCAAGATGTCGATAGTCCATATCTCGGAAACTATAAGAGTTAATGCAATCTGGCAATCGGCAACGTAATTAGCATGCCGAATATTACTTGGAATGTGAATTGGAGCGAAATTGCTAATTCATAAGACCATTTTACAATTTTGACCCAAGTTAGAAGCAGAGCCAATATTGTAAAATGTCGATAGTCCATATCTCGGAAACTATAAGAGATAATGCAATTTGGCAATCGGCAACGTAATTAGCATGCCGAATATTACTTGGAATGTGAATTACAACGAAATCGCTAATTCATAAGACCATTTTACAATTCTGGCCCAAGTTAGAAGCAGAGTCAATATTGCAAGATGTCGATAGTCCATATCTCGGAAACTATAAGAGATAATGCAATTTGGCAATCGGCAACGTAATTAGCATGCCGAATATTACTTGGAATGTGAATTACAGCGAAATCGCTAATTCATAAGACCATTTTACAATTCTGGCCCAAGTTAGAAGAAAAGCCAATATTGTAAAAGGTCGATAGTCCATATCTCGGAAACTATAAGAGATAATGCAATTTGGCCATCGGCAGTGTAATCAGCATGCCGAATATTACTTGGAATGTGAATTACAACGAAATCGCTTATTCATAAGACCATTTTACAATTCTGGCCCAAGTTAGAAGCAGAGCCAATATCGCAAGATGTCGATAGTCCATATCTCGGAAACTATAAGAGATAATGCAATTTGGCAATCGGCAACGTAATTAGCATGCCGAATATTGCTTGTAATGTGAATTACAACAAAATCGCTAATTCATAAGACCATTTTACAATTCTGGCCCAAGTTAGAAGCAGAGCCAATATTGCAAGATGTCGATAGTCCATATCTCGGAAACTATAAGAGATAATGCAATTTGGCAATCGGCAACGTAATTAGCATGCCGAATATTACTTGGAATGTGAATTACAATGAAATCGCTAATTCATAAGACCAATTTACAATTTTGACCCAAGTTAGAAGAAGAGCCAATATTGTAAAATGTCGATAGTCCATATCTCGGAAACTATAAGAGATAATGCAATTTGGCCATCGGCAGTGTAATTATCATGCCGAATATTACTTGGAATGTGAATTACAACGAAATCGCTAATTCATAAGACCATTTTACAATTCTGGCCCAAGTTAGAAGAAGAGCCAATATTGTAAAATGTCGATAGTCCATATCTCGGAAACTATAAGAGATAATGCAATTTGGCCATCGGCAGTGTAATTAGCATCCCGAATATTACTTGGAATGTGAATTACAACGAAATCGCTAATTCATAAGACCATTTTACAATTCTGGCCCAAGTTAGAAGCAGAGCCAATATTGCAAGATGTCGATAGTCCATATCTCGGAAACTATAAGAGATAATGCAATTTGGCAAATGTCGATAGTCCATATCTCGGAAACTATAAGAGATAATGCAATTTGGCAATCGGCAACGTAATTAGCATGCCGAATATTACTTGGAATGTGAATTACAACGAAATCGCTAATTCATAAGACCATTTTACAATTCTGGCCCAAGTTAGAAGCAGAGCCAATATTGCAAGATGTCGATAGTCCATATCTCGGAAACTATAACAGATAATGCAATTTGGCAATCGGCAACGTAATTAGCATGCCGAATATTACTTGGAATGTGAATTACAACGAAATCGCTAATTCATAAGACCAATTTACAATTTTGACCCAAGTTAGAAGAAGAGCCAATATTGTAAAATGTCGATAGTCCATATCTCGGAAACTATAAGAGATAATGCAATTTGGCCATCGGCAGTGTAATTAGCATGCCGAACATTACTTGGAATGTGAATTACAACGAAATCGCTAATTCATAAGACCATTTTACAATTCTGGCCCAAGTTAGAAGCAGAGCCAATATTGCAAGATGTCGATAGTCCATATCTCGGAAATTATAAGAGATAATGCAATTTGGCAATCGGCAACGTAATTAGCATGCCGAATATTACTTGGAATGTGAATTACAACGAAATCGCTAATTCATAAGACCAATTTACAATTTTGACCCAAGTTAGAAGAAGAGCCAATATTGTAAAATGTCGATAGTCCATATCTCGGAAACTATAAGAGATAATGCAATTTGGCCATCGGCAGTGTAATTAGCATGCCGAACATTACTTGGAATGTGAATTACAACGAAATCGCTAATTCACAAGACCATTTTACAATTCTGGCCCAAGTTAGAAGCAGAGCCAATATTGCAAGATGTCGATAGTCCATATCTCGGAAACTATAAGAGATAATGCAATTTGGCAATCGGCAACGTAATTAGCATGCCGAATATTACTTGGAATGTGAATTACAACGAAATCGCTAATTCATAAGACCATTTTACAATTCTGGCCCAAGTTAGAAGCAGAGCCAATATTGCAAGACGTCGATAGTCCATATCTCGGAAACTATAAGAGATAATGCAATTTGGCAATCGGCAACGTAATTAGCATGCCGAATATTACTTGGAATGTGAATTGGAGCGAAATCGCTAATTCATAAGACCATTTTACAATTCTGGCCCAAGTTAGAAGCAGAGCCAATATTGCAAGATGTCGATAGTCCATATCTCGGAAACTATAAGAGATAATGCAATTTGGCAATCGGCAACGTAATTAGCATGCCGAATATTACTTGGAATGTGAACTGGAGCGAAATCGCTAATTCATAAGACCATTTTACAATTTTGACCCAAGATAGAAGAAGAGCCAATATTGTAAAATGTCGATAGTCCATATCTCGGAAACTATAAGAGATAATGCAATTTGGCAATCGGCAACGTAATTAGCATGCCGAATATTACTTGGAATGTGAATTACAACGAAATCGCTAATTCATAAGACCATTTTACAATTCTGGCTCAAGTTAGAAGCAGAGCCAATATTGCAAGATGTCGATAGTCCATATCTCGGAAACTATAAGAGTTAATGCAATCTGGCAATCGGCAACGTAATTAGCATGCCGAATATTACTTGGAATGTGAATTGGAGCGAAATTGCTAATTCATAAGACCATTTTACAATTTTGACCCAAGTTAGAAGCAGAGCCAATATTGTAAAATGTCGATAGTCCATATCTCGGAAACTATAAGAGATAATGCAATTTGGCAATCCGCAACGTAATTAGCATGCCGAATATTACTTGGAATGTGAATTACAACGAAATCGCTAATTCATAAGACCATTTTACAATTCTGGCCCAAGTTAGAAGCAGAGTCAATATTGCAAGATGTCGATAGTCCATATCTCGGAAACTATAAGAGATAATGCAATTTGGCAATCGGCAACGTAATTAGCATGCCGAATATTACTTGGAATGTGAATTACAGCGAAATCGCTAATTCATAAGACCATTTTACAATTCTGGCCCAAGTTAGAAGAAAAGCCAATATTGTAAAAGGTCAATAGTCCATATCTCGGAAACTATAAGAGATAATGCAATTTGGCCATCGGCAGTGTAATCAGCATGCCGAATATTACTTGGAATGTGAATTACAACGAAATCGCTAATTCATAAGGCCATTTTACAATTCTGGCCCAAGTTAGAAGAAGAGCCAATATTGTAAAATGTCGATAGTCCATATCTCGGAAACTATAAGAGATAATGCAATTTGGCCATCGGCAGTGTAATTAGCATGCCGAATATTACTTGGAATGTGAATTACAACGAAATCGCTAATTCATAACACCATTTTACAATTCTGGCCAAAGTTAGAAGCAGAGCCAATATTGCAAGATGTCGATAGTCCATATCTCGGAAACTATAAGAGATAATGCAATTTGGCAATTGGCAACGTAATTAGCATGCCGAATATTACTTGGAATGTGAATTACAACGAAATCGCTAATTCATAAGACCATTTTACAATTCTGGCCCAAGTTAGAAGCGGAGCCAATATTGCAAGATGTCGATAGTCCATATCTCGGAAACTATAAGAGATAATGCAATTTGGCAATCGGCAACGTAATTAGCATGCCGAATATTACTTGGAATGTGAATTACAACGAAATCGCTAATTCATAAGACCATTTTACAATTCTGGCCCAAGTTAGAAGCAGAGCCAATATTGCAAGATGTCGATAGTCCATATCTCGGAAACTATAAGAGATAATGCAATTTGGCAATCGGCAACGTAATTAGCATGCCGAATATTACTTGGAATGTGAATTACAACGAAATCGCTAATTCATAAGACCATTTTACAATTCTGGCGCAAGTTAGAAGCAGAGCCAATATTGTAAAATGTCGATAGTCCATATCTCGGAAACTATAAGAGATAATGCAATTTGGCAATCGGCAACGTAATTAGCATGCCGAATATTACTTGGAATGTGAATTACAACGAAATCGCTAATTCATAAGACCATTTTACAATTCTGGCCCAAGTTAGAAGCAGAGCCAATATTGCAAGATGTCGATAGTCCATATCTCGGAAACTATAAGAGATAATGCAATTTGGCAATCGGCAACGTAATTAGCATGCCGAATATTACTTGGAATGTGAACTGGAGCGAAATCGCTAATTCATAAGACCACTTTACAATTTTGACCCAAGTTAGAAGAAGAGCCAATATTGTAAAATGTCGATAGTCCATATCTCGGAAACTATAAGAGATAATGCAATTTGGCCATCGGCAGTGTAATTAGCATGCCGAATATTACTTGGAATGTGAATTACAACGAAATCGCTAATTCATAAGACCATTTTACAATTCTGGCCCAAGTTAGAAGCAGAGCCAATATTGCAAGATGTCGATAGTCCATATCTCGGAAACTATAAGAGATAATGCAATTTGGCAATCGGCGACGTAATTAGCATGCCGAATATTACTTGGAATGTGAATTACAACGAAATCGCTAATTCATAAGACCATTTTACAATTCTGGCCCAAGTTAGAAGCAGAGCCAATATTGCAAGATGTCGATAGTCCATATCTCGGAAACTATAAGAGATAATGCAATTTGGCAATCGGCAACGTAATTAGCATGCCGAATATTACTTGGAATGTGAACTGGAGCGAAATCGCTAATTCATAAGACCACTTTACAATTTTGACCCAAGTTAGAAGAAGAGCCAATATTGTAAAATGTCGATAGTCCATATCTCGGAAACTATAAGAGATAATGCAATTTGGCAATCAGCAACGTAATTAGCATGCCGAATATTACTTGGAATGTGAATTACAACGAAATCGCTAATTCATAAGACCATTTTACAATTCTGGCCCAAGTTAGAAGCAGAGCCAATATTGCAAGATGTCGATAGTCCATATCTCGGAAACTATAACAGATAATGCAATTTGGCAATCGGCAACGTAATTAGCATGCCGAATATTACTTGGAATGTGAATTACAACGAAATCGCTAATTCATAAGACCATTTTACAATTCTGGCCCAAGTTAGAAGCAGAGCCAATATTGCAAGATGTCGATAGTCCATATCTCGGAAACTATAAGAGATAATGCAATTTGGCAATCGGCAACGTAATTAGCATGCCGAATATTACTTGGAATGTGAATTACAACGAAATCGCTAATTCATAAGACCATTTTACAATTCTGGCCCAAGTTAGAAGCAGAGCCAATATTGCAAGATGTCGATAGTCCATATCTCGGAAACTATAACAGATAATGCAATTTGGCAATCGGCAACGTAATTAGCATGCCGAATATTACTTGGAATGTGAATTACAACGAAATCGCTAATTCATAAGACCAATTTACAATTTTGACCCAAGTTAGAAGAAGAGCCAATATTGTAAAATGTCGATAGTCCATATCTCGGAAACTATAAGAGATAATGCAATTTGGCCATCGGCAGTGTAATTAGCATGCCGAACATTACTTGGAATGTGAATTACAACGAAATCGCTAATTCATAAGACCATTTTACAATTCTGGCCCAAGTTAGAAGCAGAGCCAATATTGCAAGATGTCGATAGTCCATATCTCGGAAACTATAAGAGATAATGCAATTTGGCAATCGGCAACGTAATTAGCATGCCGAATATTACTTGGAATGTGAATTACAACGAAATCGCTAATTCATAAGACCAATTTACAATTTTGACCCAAGTTAGAAGAAGAGCCAATATTGTAAAATGTCGATAGTCCATATCTCGGAAACTATAAGAGATAATGCAATTTGGCCATCGGCAGTGTAATTAGCATGCCGAACATTACTTGGAATGTGAATTACAACGAAATCACTAATTCACAAGACCATTTTACAATTCTGGCCCAAGTTAGAAGCAGAGCCAATATTGCAAGATGTCGATAGTCCATATCTCGGAAACTATAAGAGATAATGCAATTTGGCAATCGGCAACGTAATTAGCATGCCGAATATTACTTGGAATGTGAATTACAACGAAATCGCTAATTCATAAGACCATTTTACAATTCTGGCCCAAGTTAGAAGCAGAGCCAATATTGCAAGACGTCGATAGTCCATATCTCGGAAACTATAAGAGATAATGCAATTTGGCAATCGGCAACGTAATTAGCATGCCGAATATTACTTGGAATGTGAATTGGAGCGAAATCGCTAATTCATAAGACCATTTTACAATTCTGGCCCAAGTTAGAAGCAGAGCCAATATTGCAAGATGTCGATAGTCCATATCTCGGAAACTATAAGAGATAATGCAATTTGGCAATCGGCAACGTAATTAGCATGCCGAATATTACTTGGAATGTGAACTGGAGCGAAATCGCTAATTCATAAGACCATTTTACAATTTTGACCCAAGATAGAAGAAGAGCCAATATTGTAAAATGTCGATAGTCCATATCTCGGAAACTATAAGAGATAATGCAATTTGGCAATCGGCAACGTAATTAGCATGCCGAATATTACTTGGAATGTGAATTACAACGAAATCGCTAATTCATAAGACCATTTTACAATTCTGGCTCAAGTTAGAAGCAGAGCCAATATTGCAAGATGTCGATAGTCCATATCTCGGAAACTATAAGAGTTAATGCAATCTGGCAATCGGCAACGTAATTAGCATGCCGAATATTACTTGGAATGTGAATTGGAGCGAAATTGCTAATTCATAAGACCATTTTACAATTTTGACCCAAGTTAGAAGCAGAGCCAATATTGTAAAATGTCGATAGTCCATATCTCGGAAACTATAAGAGATAATGCAATTTGGCAATCCGCAACGTAATTAGCATGCCGAATATTACTTGGAATGTGAATTACAACGAAATCGCTAATTCATAAGACCATTTTACAATTCTGGCCCAAGTTAGAAGCAGAGTCAATATTGCAAGATGTCGATAGTCCATATCTCGGAAACTATAAGAGATAATGCAATTTGGCAATCGGCAACGTAATTAGCATGCCGAATATTACTTGGAATGTGAATTACAGCGAAATCGCTAATTCATAAGACCATTTTACAATTCTGGCCCAAGTTAGAAGAAAAGCCAATATTGTAAAAGGTCAATAGTCCATATCTCGGAAACTATAAGAGATAATGCAATTTGGCCATCGGCAGTGTAATCAGCATGCCGAATATTACTTGGAATGTGAATTACAACGAAATCGCTAATTCATAAGGCCATTTTACAATTCTGGCCCAAGTTAGAAGAAGAGCCAATATTGTAAAATGTCGATAGTCCATATCTCGGAAACTATAAGAGATAATGCAATTTGGCCATCGGCAGTGTAATTAGCATGCCGAATATTACTTGGAATGTGAATTACAACGAAATCGCTAATTCATAACACCATTTTACAATTCTGGCAAAAGTTAGAAGCAGAGCCAATATTGCAAGATGTCGATAGTCCATATCTCGGAAACTATAAGAGATAATGCAATTTGGCAATTGGCAACGTAATTAGCATGCCGAATATTACTTGGAATGTGAATTACAACGAAATCGCTAATTCATAAGACCATTTTACAATTCTGGCCCAAGTTAGAAGCGGAGCCAATATTGCAAGATGTCGATAGTCCATATCTCGGAAACTATAAGAGATAATGCAATTTGGCAATCGGCAACGTAATTAGCATGCCGAATATTACTTGGAATGTGAATTACAACGAAATCGCTAATTCATAAGACCATTTTACAATTCTGGCCCAAGTTAGAAGCAGAGCCAATATTGCAAGATGTCGATAGTCCATATCTCGGAAACTATAAGAGATAATGCAATTTGGCAATCGGCAACGTAATTAGCATGCCGAATATTACTTGGAATGTGAATTACAACGAAATCGCTAATTCATAAGACCATTTTACAATTCTGGCGCAAGTTAGAAGCAGAGCCAATATTGTAAAATGTCGATAGTCCATATCTCGGAAACTATAAGAGATAATGCAATTTGGCAATCGGCAACGTAATTAGCATGCCGAATATTACTTGGAATGTGAATTACAACGAAATCGCTAATTCATAAGACCATTTTACAATTCTGGCCCAAGTTAGAAGCAGAGCCAATATTGCAAGATGTCGATAGTCCATATCTCGGAAACTATAAGAGATAATGCAATTTGGCAATCGGCAACGTAATTAGCATGCCGAATATTACTTGGAATGTGAACTGGAGCGAAATCGCTAATTCATAAGACCACTTTACAATTTTGACCCAAGTTAGAAGAAGAGCCAATATTGTAAAATGTCGATAGTCCATATCTCGGAAACTATAAGAGATAATGCAATTTGGCCATCGGCAGTGTAATTAGCATGCCGAATATTACTTGGAATGTGAATTACAACGAAATCGCTAATTCATAAGACCATTTTACAATTCTGGCCCAAGTTAGAAGCAGAGCCAATATTGCAAGATGTCGATAGTCCATATCTCGGAAACTATAAGAGATAATGCAATTTGGCAATCGGCGACGTAATTAGCATGCCGAATATTACTTGGAATGTGAATTACAACGAAATCGCTAATTCATAAGACCATTTTACAATTCTGGCCCAAGTTAGAAGCAGAGCCAATATTGCAAGATGTCGATAGTCCATATCTCGGAAACTATAAGAGATAATGCAATTTGGCAATCGGCAACGTAATTAGCATGCCGAATATTACTTGGAATGTGAACTGGAGCGAAATCGCTAATTCATAAGACCACTTTACAATTTTGACCCAAGTTAGAAGAAGAGCCAATATTGTAAAATGTCGATAGTCCATATCTCGGAAACTATAAGAGATAATGCAATTTGGCAATCAGCAACGTAATTAGCATGCCGAATATTACTTGGAATGTGAATTACAACGAAATCGCTAATTCATAAGACCATTTTACAATTCTGGCCCAAGTTAGAAGCAGAGCCAATATTGCAAGATGTCGATAGTCCATATCTCGGAAACTATAACAGATAATGCAATTTGGCAATCGGCAACGTAATTAGCATGCCGAATATTACTTGGAATGTGAATTACAACGAAATCGCTAATTCATAAGACCATTTTACAATTCTGGCCCAAGTTAGAAGCAGAGCCAATATTGCAAGATGTCGATAGTCCATATCTCGGAAACTATAAGAGATAATGCAATTTGGCAATCGGCAACGTAATTAGCATGCCGAATATTACTTGGAATGTGAATTACAACGAAATCGCTAATTCATAAGACCATTTTACAATTCTGGCCCAAGTTAGAAGCAGAGCCAATATTGCAAGATGTCGATAGTCCATATCTCGGAAACTATAAGAGATAATGCAATTTGGCAATCGGCAACGTAATTAGCATGCCGAATATTACTTGGAATGTGAATTACAACGAAATCGCTAATTCATAAGACCATTTTACAATTCTGGCCCAAGTTAGAAGCAGAGCCAATATTGCAAGATGTCGATAGTCCATATCTCGGAAACTATAAGAGATAATGCAATTTGGCAATCGGCAACGTAATTAGCATGCCGAATATTACTTGGAATGTGAATTGGAGCGAAATTGCTAATTCATAAGACCATTTTACAATTTTGACCCAAGTTAGAAGCAGAGCCAATATTGTAAAATGTCGATAGTCCATATCTCGGAAACTATAAGAGATAATGCAATTTGGCCATCGGCAGTCTAATTAGCATGCCGAATATTACTTGGAATGTGAATTACAACGAAATCGCTAATTCATAAGACCATTTTACAATTCTGGCCCAAGTTAGAAGAAGAGCCAATATTGTAAAATGTCGATAGTCCATATCTCGGAAACTATAAGATATAATGCAATTTGGCCATCGGCAGTGTAATTAGCATGCCGAATATTACTTGGAATGTGAATTACAACGAAATCGCTAATTCATAAGACCATTTTACAATTCTGGCCCAAGTTAGAAGAAGAGCCAATATTGTAAAATGTCGATAGTCCATATCTCGGAAACTCTAAGAGATAATGCAATTTGGCAATCGGCAACGTAATTAGCATGCCGAGTATTACTTGGAATGTGAATTGGAGCGAAATTGCTAATTCATAAGACCATTTTACAATTTTGACCCAAGTTAGAAGCAGAGCCAATATTGTAAAATGTCGATAGTCCATATCTCGGAAACTATAAGAGATAATGCAATTTGGCCATCGGCAGTCTAATTAGCATGCCGAATATTACTTGGAATGTGAATTACAACGAAATCGCTAATTCATAAGACCATTTTACAATTCTGGCCCAAGTTAGAAGAAGAGCCAATATTGTAAAATGTCGATAGTCCATATCTCGGAAACTCTAAGAGATAATGCAATTTGGCAATCGGCAACGTAATTAGCATGCCGAATATTACTTGGAATGTGAATTAAAACGAAATCGCTAATTCATAAGACCAATTTACAATTTTGACCCAAGTTAGAAGATGAGCCAATATTGTAAAATGTCGATAGTCCATATCTCGGAAACTATAAGAGATAATGCAATTTGGCCATCGGCAGTGTAATTAGCATGCCGAATATTACTTGGAATGTGAATTACAACGAAATCGCTAATTCATAAGACCATTTTACAATTCTGGCCCAAGTTAGAAGCAGAGCCAATATTGCAAGATGTCGATAGTCCATATCTCGGAAACTATAACAGATAATGCAATTTGGCAATCGGCAACGTAATTAGCATGCCGAATATTACTTGGAATGTGAATTACAACGAAATCGCTAATTCATAAGACCATTTTACAATTCTGGCCCAAGTTAGAAGCAGAGCCAATATTGCAAGATGTCGATAGTCCATATCTCGGAAACTATAAGAGATAATGCAATTTGGCAATCGGCAACGTAATTAGCATGCCGAATATTACTTGGAATGTGAATTACAACGAAATCGCTAATTCATAAGACCATTTTACAATTCTGGCCCAAGTTAGAAGCAGAGCCAATATTGCAAGATGTCGATAGTCCATATCTCGGAAACTATAAGAGATAATGCAATTTGGCAATCGGCAACGTAATTAGCATGCCGAATATTACTTGGAATGTGAATTGGAGCGAAATTGCTAATTCATAAGACCATTTTACAATTTTGACCCAAGTTAGAAGCAGAGACAATATTGTAAAATGTCGATAGTCCATATCTCGGAAACTATAAGAGATAATGCAATTTGGCCATCGGCAGTCTAATTAGCATGCCGAATATTACTTGGAATGTGAATTACAACGAAATTGCTAATTCATAAGACCATTTTACAATTCTGGCCCAAGTTAGAAGAAGAGCCAATATTGTAAAATGTCGATAGTCCATATCTCGGAAACTATAAGATATAATGCAATTTGGCCATCGGCAGTGTAATTAGCATGCCGAATATTACTTGGAATGTGAATTACAACGAAATCGCTAATTCATAAGACCATTTTACAATTCTGGCCCAAGTTAGAAGCAGAGCCATTATTGCAAGATGTCGATAGTCCATATCTCGGAAACTCTAAGAGATAATGCAATTTGGCAATCGGCAACGTAATTAGCATGCCGAATATTACTTGGAATGTGAATTACAACGAAATCGCTAATTCATAAGACCAATTTACAATTTTGACCCAAGTTAGAAGAAGAGCCAATATTGTAAAATGTCGATAGTTCATATCTCGGAAACTATAAGAGATAATGCAATTTGGCCATCGGCAGTGTAATTAGCATGCCGAATATTACTTGGAATGTGAATTACAACGAAATCGTTAATTCATAAGACCATTTTACAATTCTGGCCCAAGTTAGAAGCAGAGCCAATATTGTAAAATGTCGATAGTCCAGATCTCGGAAACTATAAGAGATAATGCAATTTGGCAATCGGCAACGTAATTAGCATGCCGAATATTACTTGGAATGTGAATTGGAGCGAAATCGCTAATTCATAAGACCATTTTACAATTCTGGCCCAAGTTAGAAGCAGAGCCAATATTGCAAGATGTCGATAGTCCATATCTCGGAAACTATAAGAGATAATGCAATTTGGCAATCGGCGACGTAATTAGCATGCCGAATATTACTTGGAATGTGAATTACAACGAAATCGCTAATTCATAAGACCATTTTACAATTCTGGCCCAAGTTAGAAGCAGAGCCAATATTGCAAGATGTCGATAGTCCATATCTCGGAAACTATAAGAGATAATGCAATTTGGCAATCGGCAACGTAATTAGCATGCCGAATATTACTTGGAATGTGAATTACAACGAAATCGCTAATTCATAAGACCAATTTACAATTTTGACCCAAGTTAGAAGAAGAGCCAATATTGTAAAATGTCGATAGTTCATATCTCGGAAACTATAAGAGATAATGCAATTTGGCCATCGGCAGTGTAATTAGCATGCCGAATATTACTTGGAATGTGAATTACAACGAAATCGTTAATTCATAAGACCATTTTACAATTCTGGCCCAAGTTAGAAGCAGAGCCAATATTGTAAAATGTCGATAGTCCAGATCTCGGAAACTATAAGAGATAATGCAATTTGGCAATCGGCAACGTAATTAGCATGCCGAATATTACTTGGAATGTGAATTGGAGCGAAATCGCTAATTCATAAGACCATTTTACAATTCTGGCCCAAGTTAGAAGCAGAGCCAATATTGCAAGATGTCGATAGTCCATATCTCGGAAACTATAAGAGATAATGCAATTTGGCAATCGGCGACGTAATTAGCATGCCGAATATTACTTGGAATGTGAATTACAACGAAATCGCTAATTCATAAGACCAATTTACAATTTTGACCCAAGTTAGAAGAAGAGCCAATATTGTAAAATGTCGATAGTCCATATCTCGGAAACTATAAGAGATAATGCAATTTGGCAATCGGCAACGTAATTAGCATGCCGAATATTACTTGGAATGTGAATTACAACGAAATCGCTAATTCATAAGACCAATTTACAATTTTGACCCAAGTTAGAAGAAGAGCCAATATTGTAAAATGTCGATAGTTCATATCTCGGAAACTATAAGAGATAATGCAATTTGGCCATCGGCAGTGTAATTAGCATGCCGAATATTACTTGGAATGTGAATTACAACGAAATCGTTAATTCATAAGACCATTTTACAATTCTGGCCCAAGTTAGAAGCAGAGCCAATATTGTAAAATGTCGATAGTCCAGATCTCGGAAACTATAAGAGATAATGCAATTTGGCAATCGGCAACGTAATTAGCATGCCGAATATTACTTGGAATGTGAATTGGAGCGAAATCGCTAATTCATAAGACCATTTTACAATTCTGGCCCAAGTTAGAAGCAGAGCCAATATTGCAAGATGTCGATAGTCCATATCTCGGAAACTATAAGAGATAATGCAATTTGGCAATCGGCGACGTAATTAGCATGCCGAATATTACTTGGAATGTGAATTACAACGAAATCGCTAATTCATAAGACCATTTTACAATTCTGGCCCAAGTTAGAAGCAGAGCCAATATTGCAAGATGTCGATAGTCCATATCTCGGAAACTATAAGAGATAATGCAATTTGGCAATCGGCAACGTAATTAGCATGCCGAATATTACTTGGAATGTGAATTACAACGAAATCGCTAATTCATAAGACCAATTTACAATTTTGACCCAAGTTAGAAGAAGAGCCAATATTGTAAAATGTCGATAGTCCATATCTCGGAAACTATAAAAGATAATGCAATTTGGCCATCGGCAGTGTAATTAGCATGCCGAATATTACTTGGAATGTGAATTACAACGAAATCGCTAATTCATAAGACCATTTTACAATTCTGGCCCAAGTTAGAAGCAGAGCCAATATTGCAAGATGTCGATAGTCCATATCTCGGAAACTATAAGAGATAATGCAACTTGGCAATCGGCAACGTAATTAGCATGCCGAATATTACTTGGAATGTGAATTACAACGAAATCGCTAATTCATAAGACCAATTTACAATTTTGACCCAAGTTAGAAGAAGAGCCAATATTGTAAAATGTCGATAGTCCATATCTCGGAAACTATAAGAGATAATGCAATTTGGCCATCGGCAGTGTAATTAGCATGCCGAATATTACTTGGAATGAGAATTACAACGAAATCGCTAATTCATAAGAGCATTTTACAATTCTGGCCCAAGTTAGAAGCAGAGCCAATATTGTAAAATGTCGATAGTCCATATCTCGGAAACTATAAGAGATAATGCAATTTGGCAATCGGCAACGTAATTAGAATGCCGAATATTACTTGGAATGTGAATTGGAGCGAAATCGCTAATTCATAAGACCATTTTACAATTCTGGCCCAAGTTAGAAGCAGAGCCAATATTGCTAGATGTCGATAGTCCATATCTCGGAAACTATAAGAGATAATGCAATTTGGCAATCGGCAACGTAATTAGCATGCCGAATATTACTTGGAATGTGAATTACAACGAAATCGCTAATTCATAAGACCATTTTACAATTCTGGCCCAAGTTAGAAGCAGAGCCAATATTGCAAGATGTCGATAGTCCATATCTCGGAAACTATAAGAGATAATGCAATTTGGCAATCGGCAACGTAATTAGCATGCCGAATATTACTTGGAATGTGAATTACAACGAAATCGCTAATTCATAAGACCATTTTACAATTCTGGCCCAAGTTAGAAGCAGAGCCAATATTGCAAGATGTCGATAGTCCATATTTCGGAAACTATAAGAGATAATGCAATTTGGCAATCGGCAACGTAATTAGCATGAAGAATATTACTTGGAATGTGAATTACAACGAAATCGCTAATTCATAAGACCATTTTACAATTCTGGCCCAAGTTAGAAGCAGAGCCAATATTGCAAGATGTCGATAGTCCATATCTCGGAAACTATAAGAGATAATGCAATTTGGCCATCGGCAGTGTAATTAGCATGCCGAATATTACTTGGAATGTGAATTACAACGAAATCGCTAATTCATAAGACCATTTTACAATTCTGGCCCAAGTTAGAAGCAGAGCCAATATTGTAAAATGTCGATAGTCCATATCTCGGAAACTATAAGAGATAATGCAATTTGGCAATCGGCAACGTAATTAGCATGCCGAATATTACTTCGAATGTGAATTGGAGCGAAATCGCTAATTCATAAGACCATTTTACAATTCTGGCCCAAGTTAGAAGCAGAGCCAATATTGCAAGATGTCGATAGTCCATATCTCGGAAACTATAAGAGATAATGCAATTTGGCAATCGGCAACGTAATTAGCATGCCGAATATTACTTGGAATGTGAACTGGAGCGAAATCGCTAATTCATAAGACCACTTTACAATTTTGACCCAAGTTAGAAGAAGAGCCAATATTGTAAAATGTCGATAGTCCATATCTCGGAAACTATAAGAGATAATGCAATTTGGCCATCGGCAGTGTAATTAGCATGCCGAATATTATTTGGAATGTGAATTACAACGAAATCGCTAATTCATAAGACCATTTTACAATTCTGGCCCAAGTTAGAAGCAGAGCCAATATTGCAAGATGTCGATAGTCCATATCTCGGAAACTATAAGAGATAATGCAATTTGGCAATCGGCGACGTAATTAGCATGCCGAATATTACTTGGAATGTGAATTACAACGAAATCGCTAATTCATAAGACCATTTTACAATTCTGGCCCAAGTTAGAAGCAGAGCCAATATTGCAAGATGTCGATAGTCCATATCTCGGAAACTATAAGAGATAATGCAATTTGGCAATCGGCAACGTAATTAGCATGCCGAATATTACTTGGAACGTGAATTACAACGAAATCGCTATTTCATAAGACCAATTTACAATTTTGACCCAAGTTAGAAGAGCCAATATTGTAAAATGTCGATAGTCCATATCTCGGAAACTATAAGAGATAATGCAATTTGGCCATCGGCAGTGTAATTAGCATGCTGAATATTACTTGGAATGTGAATTACAACGAAATCGCTAATTCATAAGACCATTTTACAATTCTGGCCCAAGTTAGAAGCAGAGCCAATATTGTAAAATGTCGATAGTCCATATCTCGGAAACTATAAGAGATAATGCAATTTGGCAATCCGCAACGTAATTAGCATGCCGAATATTACTTGGAATGTGAATTGGAGCGAAATCGCTAATTCATAAGACCATTTTACAATTCTGGCCCAAGTTAGAAGCAGAGCCAATATTGCAAGATGTCGATAGTCCATATCTCGGAAACTATAAGAGATAATGCAATTTGGCAATCGGCAACGTAATTAGCATGCCGAATATTACTTGGAATGTGAACTGGAGCGAAATCGCTAATTCATAAGACCACTTTACAATTTTGACCCAAGTTAGAAGAAGAGCCAATATTGTAAAATGTCGATAGTCCATATCTCGGAAACTATAAGAGATAATGCAATTTGGCCATCGGCAGTGTAATTAGCATGCCGAATATTATTTGGAATGTGAATTACAACGAAATCGCTAATTCATAAGACCATTTTACAATTCTGGCCCAAGTTAGAAGCAGAGCCAATATTGCAAGATGTCGATAGTCCATATCTCGGAAACTATAAGAGATAATGCAATTTGGCAATCGGCGACGTAATTAGCATGCCGAATATTACTTGGAATGTGAATTACAACGAAATCGCTAATTCATAAGACCATTTTACAATTCTGGCCCAAGTTAGAAGCAGAGCCAATATTGCAAGATGTCGATAGTCCATATCTCGGAAACTATAAGAGATAATGCAATTTGGCAATCGGCAACGTAATTAGCATGCCGAATATTACTTGGAATGTGAATTACAACGAAATCGCTAATTCATAAGACCAATTTACAATTTTGACCCAAGTTAGAAGAAGAGCCAATATTGTAAAATGTCGATAGTCCATATCTCGGAAACTATAAGAGATAATGCAATTTGGCCATCGGCAGTGTAATTAGCATGCCGAATATTACTTGGAATGTGAATTACAACGAAATCGCTAATTCATAAGACCATTTTACAATTCTGGCCCAAGTTAGAAGCAGAGCCAATATTGCAAGATGTCGATAGTCCATATCTCGGAAACTATAAGAGATAATGCAATTTGGCAATCGGCAACGTAATTAGCATGCCGAATATTACTTGGAATGTGAATTACAACGAAATCGCTAATTCATAAGACCATTTTACAATTCTGGCCCAAGTTAGAAGCAGAGCCAATATTGCAAGATGTCGATAGTCCATATCTCGGAAACTATAAGAGATAATGCAATTTGGCAATCGGCAACGTAATTAGCATGCCGAATATTACTTGGAATGTGAATTACAACGAAATCGCTAATTCATAAGACCATTTTACAATTCTGGCCCAAGTTAGAAGCAGAGCCAATATTGCAAGATGTCGATAGTCCATATCTCGGAAACTATAAGAGATAATGCAATTTGGCAATCGGCAACGTAATTAGCATGCCGAATATTACTTGGAATGTGAATTGGAGAGAAATTGCTAATTCATAAGACCATTTTACAATTTTGACCCAAGTTAGAAGCAGAGCCAATATTGTAAAATGTCGATAGTCCATATCTCGGAAACTATAAGAGATAATGCAATTTGGCCATCGGCAGTGTAATTAGCATGCCGAATATTACTTGGAATGTGAATTACAACGAAATCGCTAATTCATAAGACCATTTTACAATTCTGGCCCAAGTTAGAAGAAGAGCCAATATTGTAAAATGTCGATAGTCCATATCTCGGAAACTATAAGAGATAATGCAATTTGGCCATCGGCAGTGTAATTAGCATGCCGAATATTACTTGGAATGTGAATTACAACGAAATCGCTAATTCATAAGACCATTTTACAATTCTGGCCCAAGTTAGAAGCAGAGCCAATATTGCAAGATGTCGATAGTCCATATCTCGGAAACTATAAGAGATAATGCAATTTGGCAATCGGCAACGTAATTAGCATGTCGAATATTACTTGGAATGTGAACTGGAGCGAAATCGCTAATTCATAAGACCACTTTACAATTTTGACCCAAGTTAGAAGAAGAGCCAATATTGTAAAATGTCGATAGTCCATATCTCGGAAACTATAAGAGATAATGCAATTTGGCCATCGGCAGTGTAATTAGCATGCCGAATATTATTTGGAATGTGAATTACAACGAAATCGCTAATTCATAAGACCATTTTACAATTCTGGCCCAAGTTAGAAGCAGAGCCAATATTGCAAGATGTCGATAGTCCATATCTCGGAAACTATAAGAGATAATGCAATTTGGCAATCGGCGACGTAATTAGCATGCCGAATATTACTTGGAATGTGAATTACAACGAAATCGCTAATTCATAAGACCATTTTACAATTCTGGCCCAAGTTAGAAGCAGAGCCAATATTGCAAGATGTCGATAGTCCATATCTCGGAAACTATAAGAGATAATGCTATTTGGCAATCGGCAACGTAATTAGCATGCCGAATATTACTTGGAATGTGAATTACAACGAAATCGCTAATTCATAAGACCAATTTACAATTTTGACCCAAGTTAGAAGAAGAGCCAATATTGTAAAATGTCGATAGTCCATATCTCGGAAACTATAAGAGATAATGCAATTTGGCCATCGGCAGTGTAATTAGCATGCCGAATATTACTTGGAATGTGAATTACAACGAAATCGCTAATTCATAAAACCATTTTACAATTCTGGACCAAGTTAGAAGCAGAGCCAATATTGCAAGATGTCGATAGTCCATATCTCGGAAACTATAAGAGATAATGCAATTTGGCAATCGGCAACGTAATTAGCATGCCGAATATTACTTGGAATGTGAATTGCAACGAAATCGCTAATTCATAAGACCATTTTACAATTCTGGCCCAAGTTAGAAGCAGAGCCAATATTGCAAGATGTCGATAGTCCATATCTCGGAAACTATAAGAGATAATGCAATTTGGCAATCGGCAACGTAATTAGCATGCCGAATATTACTTGGAATGTGAATTACAACGAAATCGCTAATTCATAAGACCATTTTACAATTCTGGCCCAAGTTAGAAGCAGAGCCAATATTGCAAGATGTCGATAGTCCATATCTCGGAAACTATAAGAGATAATGCAATTTGGCAATCGGCAACGTAATTAGCATGCCGAATATTACTTGGAATGTGAATTGGAGCGAAATTGCTAATTCATAAGACCATTTTACAATTTTGACCCAAGTTAGAAGCAGAGCCAATATTGTAAAATGTCGATAGTCCATATCTCGGAAACTATAAGAGATAATGCAATTTGGCCATCGGCAGTGTAATTAGCATGCCGAATATTACTTGGAATGTGAATTACAACGAAATCGCTAATTCATAAGACCATTTTACAATTCTGGCCCAAGTTAGAAGAAGAGCCAATATTGTAAAATGTCGATAGTCCATATCTCGGAAACTATAAGAGATAATGCAATTTGGCCATCGGTAGTGTAATTAGCATGCCGAATATTACTTGGAATGTGAATTACAACGAAATCGCTAATTCATAAGACCATTTTACAATTCTGGCCCAAGTTAGAAGCAGAGCCAATATTGCAAGATGTCGATAGTCCATATCTCGGAAACTATAAGAGATAATGCAATTTGGCAATCGGCAACGTAATTAGCATGCCGAATATTACTTGGAATGTGAATTACAACGAAATCGCTAATTCATAAGACCAATTTACAATTTTGACCCAAGTTAGAAGAAGAGCCAATATTGTAAAATGTCGATAGCCCATATCTCGGAAACTATAAGAGATAATGCAATTTGGCCATCGGCAGTGTAATTAGCATGCCGAATATTACTTGGAATGTGAATTACAACGAAATCGCTAATTCATAAGACCATTTTACAATTCTGGCCCAAGTTAGAAGCAGAGCCAATATTGTAAAATGTCGATAGTCCATATCTCGGAAACTATAAGAGATAATGCAATTTGGCAATCGGCAACGTAATTAGCATGCCGAATATTACTTGGAATGTGAATTACAACGAAATCGCTAATTCATAAGACCAATTTACAATTTTGACCCAAGTTAGAAGAAGAGCCAATATTGTAAAATGTCGATAGTTCATATCTCGGAAACTATAAGAGATAATGTAATTTGGCCATCGGCAGTGTAATTAGCATGCCGAATATTACTTGGAATGAGAATTACAACGAAATCGCTAATACATAAGACCATTTTACAATTCTGGCCCAAGTTAGAAGCAGAGCCAATATTGTAAAATGTCAATAGTCCATATCTCGCAAACTATAAGAGATAATGCAATTTGGCAATCGGCAACGTAATTAGCATGCCGAATATTACTTGGAATGTGAATTGGAGCGAAATCGCTAATTCATAAGACCATTTTACAATTCTGGCCCAAGTTAGAAGCAGAGCCAATATTGCAAGATGTCGATAGTCCATATCTCGGAAACTATAAGAGATAATGCAATTTGGCAATCGGCGACGTAATTAGCATGCCGAATATTACTTGGAATGTGAATTACAACGAAATCGCTAATTCATAAGACCATTTTACAATTCTGGCCCAAGTTAGAAGCAGAGCCAATATTGCAAGATGTCGATAGTCCATATCTCGGAAACTATAAGAGATAATGCAATTTGGCAATCGGCAACGTAATTAGCATGCCGAATATTACTTGGAATGTGAATTACAACGAAATCGCTAATTCATAAGACCAATTTACAATTTTGACCCAAGTTAGAAGAAGAGCCAATATTGTAAAATGTCGATAGTCCATATCTCGGAAACTATAAGAGATAATGCAATTTGGCCATCGGCAGTGTAATTAGTATGCCGAATATTACTTGGAATGTAAATTACAACGAAATCGCTAATTCATAAGACCATTTTACAATTCTGGCCCAAGTTAGAAGCAGAGCCAATATTGCAAGATGTCGATAGTCCATATCTCGGAAACTATAAGAGATAATGCAATTTGGCAATCGGCAACGTAATTAGCATGCCGAATATTACTTGGAATGTGAATAACAACGAAATCGCTAATTCATAAGACCAATTTACAATTTTGACCCAAGTTAGAAGAAGAGCCAATATTGTAAAATGTCGATAGTCCATATCTCGGAAACTATAAGAGATAATGCAATTTGGCCATCGGCAGTGTAATTAGCATGCCGAATATTACTTGGAATGAGAATTACAAAGAAATCGCTAATTCATAAGACCATTTTACAATTCTGGCCCAAGTTAGAAGCAGAGCCAATATTGTAAAATGTCGATAGTCCATATCTCGGAAACTATAAGAGATAATGCAATTTGGCAATCGGCAACGTAATTAGCATGCCGAATATTACTTGGAATGTGAATTGGAGCGAAATCGCTAATTCATAAGACTATTTTACAATTCTGGCCCAAGTTAGAAGAAGAGCCAATATTGTAAAATGTCGATAGCCCATATCTCGGAAACTATAAGAGATAATGCAATTTGGCCATCGGCAGTGTAATTAGCATGCCGAATATTACTTGGAATGTGAATTACAACGAAATCGCTAATTCATAAGACCATTTTACAATTCTGGCCCAAGTTAGAAGCAGAGCCAATATTGTAAAATGTCGATAGTCCATATCTCGGAAACTATAAGAGATAATGCAATTTGGCAATCGGCAACGTAATTAGCATGCCGAATATTACTTGGAATGTGAATTACAACGAAATCGCTAATTCATAAGACCAATTTACAATTTTGACCCAAGTTAGAAGAAGAGCCAATATTGTAAAATGTCGATAGTTCATATCTCGGAAACTATAAGAGATAATGCAATTTGGCCATCGGCAGTGTAATTAGCATGCCGAATATTACTTGGAATGAGAATTACAACGAAATCGCTAATACATAAGACCATTTTACAATTCTGGCCCAAGTTAGAAGCAGAGCCAATATTGTAAAATGTCGATAGTCCATATCTCGCAAACTATAAGAGATAATGCAATTTGGCAATCGGCAACGTAATTAGCATGCCGAATATTACTTGGAATGTGAATTACAACGAAATCGCTAATTCATAAGACCAATTTACAATTTTGACCCAAGTTAGAAGAAGAGCCAATATTGTAAAATGTCGATAGTCCATATCTCGGAAACTATAAGAGATAATGCAATTTGGCCATCGGCAGTGTAATTAGCATGCCGAATATTACTTGGAATGTAAATTACAACGAAATCGCTAATTCATAAGACCATTTTACAATTCTGGCCCAAGTTAGAAGCAGAGCCAATATTGCAAGATGTCGATAGTCCATATCTCGGAAACTATAAGAGATAATGCAATTTGGCAATCGGCAACGTAATTAGCATGCCGAATATTACTTGGAATGTGAATAACAACGAAATCGCTAATTCATAAGGCCAATTTACAATTTTGACCCAAGTTAGAAGAAGAGCCAATATTGTAAAATGTCGATAGTCCATATCTCGGAAACTATAAGAGATAATGCAATTTGGCCATCGGCAGTGTAATTAGCATGCCGAATATTACTTGGAATGAGAATTACAAAGAAATCGCTAATTCATAAGACCATTTTACAATTCTGGCCCAAGTTAGAAGCAGAGCCAATATTGTAAAATGTCGATAGTCCATATCTCGGAAACTATAAGAGATAATGCAATTTGGCAATCGGCAACGTAATTAGCATGCCGAATATTACTTGGAATGTGAATTGGAGCGAAATCGCTAATTCATAAGACTATTTTACAATTCTGGCCCAAGTTAGAAGCAGAGCCAATATTGCAAGATGTCGATAGTCCATATCTCGGAAACTATAAGAGATAATGCAATTTGGCAATCGGCAACGTAATTAGCATGCCGAATATTACTTGGAATGTGAACTGGAGCGAAATCGCTAATTCATAAGACCACTTTACAATTTTGACCCAAGTTAGAAGAAGAGCCAATATTGTAAAATGTCGATAGTCCATATCTCGGAAACTATAAGAGATAATGCAATTTGGCCATCGGCAGTGTAATTAGCATGCCGAATATTATTTGGAATGTGAATTACAACGAAATCGCTAATTCATAAGACCATTTTACAATTCTGGCCCAAGTTAGAAGCAGAGCCAATATTGCAAGATGTCGATAGTCCATATCTCGGAAACTATAAGAGATAATGCAATTTGGCAATCGGCGACGTAATTAGCATGCCGAATATTACTTGGAATGTGAATTACAACGAAATCGCTAATTCATAAGACCATTTTACAATTCTGGCCCAAGTTAGAAGCAGAGCCAATATTGCAAGATGTCGATAGTCCATATCTCGGAAACTATAAGAGATAATGCAATTTGGCAATCGGCAACGTAATTAGCATGCCGAATATTACTTGGAATGTGAATTACAACGAAATCGCTAATTCATAAGACCAATTTACAATTTTGACCCAAGTTAGAAGAAGAGCCAATATTGTAAAATGTCGATAGTCCATATCTCGGAAACTATAAGAGATAATGCAATTTGGCCATCGGCAGTGTAATTAGCATGCCGAATATTACTTGGAATGTGAATTACAACGAAATCGCTAATTCATAAGACCATTTTACAATTCTGGCCCAAGTTAGAAGCAGAGCCAATATTGTAAAATGTCGATAGTCCATATCTCGGAAACTATAAGAGATAATGCAATTTGGCAATCGGCAACGTAATTAGCATGCCGAATATTACTTGGAATGTGAATTGGAGCGAAATCGCTAATTCATAAGACCATTTTACAATTCTGGCCCAAGTTAGAAGCAGAGCCAATATTGCAAGATGTCGATAGTCCATATCTCGGAAACTATAAGAGATAATGCAATTTGGCAATCGGCAACGTAATTAGCATGCCGAATATTACTTGGAATGTGAACTGGAGCGAAATCGCTAATTCATAAGACCACTTTACAATTTTGACCCAAGTTAGAAGAAGAGCCAATATTGTAAAATGTCGATAGTCCATATCTCGGAAACTATAAGAGATAATGCAATTTGGCCATCGGCAGTGTAATTAGCATGCCGAATATTATTTGAAATGTGAATTACAACGAAATCGCTAATTCATAAGACCATTTTACAATTCTGGCCCAAGTTAGAAGCAGAGCCAATATTGCAAGATGTCGATAGTCCATATCTCGGAAACTATAAGAGATAATGCAATTTGGCAATCGGCGACGTAATTAGCATGCCGAATATTACTTGGAATGTGAATTACAACGAAATCGCTAATTCATAAGACCATTTTACATTTCTGGCCCAAGTTAGAAGCAGAGCCAATATTGCAAGATGTCGATAGTCCATATCTCGGAAACTATAAGAGATAATGCAATTTGGCAATCGGCAACGTAATTAGCATGCCGAATATTACTTGGAATGTGAATTACAACGAAATCGCTAATTCATAAGACCAATTTACAATTTTGACCCAAGTTAGAAGAAGAGCCAATATTGTAAAATGTCTATAGTCCATATCTCGGAAACTATAAGAGATAATGCAATTTGGCCATCGGCAGTGTAATTAGCATGCCGAATATTACTTGGAATGTGAATTACAACGAAATCGCTAATTCATAAGACCATTTTACAATTCTCGCCCAAGTTAGAAGCAGAGCCAATATTGCAAGATGTCGATAGTCCATATCTCGGAAACTATAAGAGATAATGCAATTTGGCAATCGGCAACGTAATTAGCATGCCGAATATTACTTGGAATGTGAATTACAACGAAATCGCTAATTCATAAGACCAATTTACAATTTTGACCCAAGTTAGAAGAAGAGCCAATATTGTAAAATGTCGATAGTCCATATCTCGGAAACTATAAGAGATAATGCAATTTGGCCATCGGCAGTGTAATTAGCATGCCGAATATTACTTGGAATGTGAATTACAACGATATCGCTAATTCATAAGACCATTTTACAATTCTGGCCCAAGTTAGAAGCAGAGCCAATATTGTAAAATGTCGATAGTCCATATCTCGGAAACTATAAGAGATAATGCAATTTGGCAATCGGCAACGTAATTAGCATGCCGAATATTACTTGGAATGTGAATTGGAGCGAAATCGCTAATTCATAAGACCATTTTACAATTCTGGCCCAAGTTAGAAGCAGAGCCAATATTGCAAGATGTCGATAGTCCATATCTCGGAAACTATAAGAGATAATGCAATTTGGCAATCGACAACGTAATTAGCATGCCGAATATTACTTGGAATGTGAACTGGAGCGAAATCGCTAATTCATAAGACCACTTTACAATTTTGACCCAAGTTAGAAGAAGAGCCAATATTGTAAAATGTCGATAGTCCATATCTCGGAAACTATAAGAAATAATGCAATTTGGCCATCGGCAGTGTAATTAGCATGCCGAATATTATTTGGAATGTGAATTACAACGAAATCGCTAATTCATAAGACCATTTTACAATTCTGGCCCAAGTTAGAAGCAGAGCCAATATTGCAAGATGTCGATAGTCCATATCTCGGAAACTATAAGAGATAATGCAATTTGGCAATCGGCGACGTAATTAGCATGCCGAATATTACTTGGAATGTGAATTACAACGAAATCGCTAATTCATAATACCATTTTACAATTCTGGCCCAAGTTAGAAGCAGAGCCAATATTGCAAGATGTCGATAGTCTATATCTCGGAAACTATAAGAGATAATGCAATTTGGCAATCGGCAACGTAATTAGCATGCCGAATATTACTTGGAATGTGAACTGGAGCGAAATCGCTAATTCATAAGACCATTTTACAATTTTGACCCAAGTTAGAAGAAGAGCCAATATTGTAAAATGTCGATAGTCCATATCTCGGAAACTATAAGAGATAATGCAATTTGGCAATCGGCAACGTAATTAGCATGCCGAATATTACTTGGAATGTGAATTGGAGCGAAATTGCTAATTCATAAGACCCTTTTACAATTTTGACCCAAGTTAGAAGCAGAGCCAATATTGTAAAATGTCGATAGTCCATATCTCGGAAACTATAAGAGATAATGCAATTTGGCAATCGGCAACGTAATTAGCATGCCGAATATTACTTGGAATGTGAATTACAACGAAATCGCTAATTCATAAGACCATTTTACAATTCTGGCCCAAGTTAGAAGCAGAGCCAATATTGCAAGATGTCGATAGTCCATATCTCGGAAACTATAAGAGATAATGCAATTTGGCAATCGGCAACGTAATTAGCATGCCGAATATTACTTGGAATGTGAATTGGAGCGAAATCGCTAATTCATAAGACCATTTTACAATTCTGGCCCAAGTTAGAAGCAGAGCCAATATTGCAAGATGTCGATAGTCCATATCTCGGAAACTATAAGAGATAATGCAATTTGGCAAACGGCAACGTAATTAGCATGCCGAATATTACTTGGAATGTGAACTGGAGCGAAATCGCTAATTCATAAGACCATTTTACAATTTTGACCCAAGTTAGTAGAAGAGCCAATATTGTAAAATGTCAATAGTCCATATCTCGGAAACTATAAGAGATAATGCAATTTGGCAATCGGCAACGTAATTAGCATGCCGAATATTACTTGGAATGTGAATTACAACGAAATCGCTAATTCATAAGACCATTTTACAATTCTGGCTCAAGTTAGAAGCAGAGCCAATATTGCAAGTTGTCGATAGTCCATATCTTGGAAACTATAAGAGATAATGCAATTTGGCAATCGGCAACGTAATTAGAATGCCGAATATTACTTGGAATGTGAATTACAACGAAATCGCTAATTCATAAGACCAATTTACAATTTTGACCCAAGTTAGAAGAAGAGCCAATATTGTAAAATGTCGAAAGTCCATATCTCGGAAACTATAAGAGATAATGCACTTTGGCCATCGGCAGTGTAATTAGCATGCCGAATATTACTTGGAATGTGAATTACAACGAAATCGCTAATTCATAAGACCATTTTACAATTCTGGCCCAAGTTAGAAGCAGAGCCAATATTGCAAGATGTCGATAGTCCATATCTCGGAAACTATAAGAGATAATGCAATTTGGCAATCGGCAACGTAATTAGCATGCCGAATATTACTTGGAATGTGAATTACAACGAAATCGCTAATTCATAAGACCATTTTACAATTCTGGCCCAAGTTAGAAGCAGAGCCAATATTGTAAAATGTCGATAGTCCATATCTCGGAAACTATAAGAGATAATGCAATTTGGCAATCGGCAAAGTAATTAGCATGCCGAATATTACTTGGAATGTGAATTACAACGAAATCGCTAATTCATAAGACCATTTTACAATTCTGGCCCAAGTTAGAAGCAGAGCCAATATTGTAAAATGTCGATAGTCCATATCTCGGAAACTATCAGAGATAATGCAATTTGGCAATCGGCAACGTAATTAGCATGCCGAATATTACTTGGAATGTGAATTACAACGAAATCGCTAATTCATAAGACCATTTTACAATTATGGCCCAAGTTAGAAGAAAAGCCAATATTGTAAAATGTCGATAGTCCATATCTCGGAAACTATAAGAGATAATGCAATTTGGCCATCGGCAGTGTAATTAGCATGCCGAATATTACTTGGAATGTGAATTACAACGAAATCGCTAATTCATAAGACCATTTTACAATTCTGGCCCAAGTTAGAAGAAAAGCCAATATTGTAAAATGTCGATAGTCCATATCTCGGAAACTATAAGAGATAATGCAATTTGGCCATCGGCAGTGTAATTAGCATGCCGAATATTACTTGGAATGTGAATTACAACGAAATCGCTAATTCATAGGACCATTTTACAATTCTGGCCCAAGTTAGAAGCAGAGCCAATATTGCAAGACGTCGATAGTCCATATCTCGGAAACTATAAGAGATAATGCAATTTGGCAATCGGCAACGTAATTAGCATGCCGAATATTACTTGGAATGTGAATTGGAGCGAAATCGCTAATTCATAAGACCATTTTACAATTCTGGCCCAAGTTAGAAGCCGAGCCAATATTGCAAGATGTCGATAGTCCATATCTCGGAAACTATAAGAGATAATGCAATTTGGCAATCGGCAACGTAATTAGCATGCCGAATATTACTTGGAATGTGAACTGGAGCGAAATCGCTAATTTATAAGACCATTTTACAATTTTGACCCAAGATAGAAGAAGAGCCAATATTGTAAAATGTCGATAGTCCATATCTCGGAAACTATAAGAGATAATGCAATTTGGCAATCGGCAACGTAATTAGCATGCCGAATATTACTTGGAATGTGAATTACAACGAAATCGCTAATTCATAAGACCATTTTACAATTCTGGCTCAAGTTAGAAGCAGAGCCAATATTGCAAGATGTCGATAGTCCATATCTCGGAAACTATAAGAGTTAATGCAATCTGGCAATCGGCAACGTAATTAGCATGCCGAATATTACTTGGAATGTGAATTGGAGCGAAATTGCTAATTCATAAGACCATTTTACAATTTTGACCCAAGTTAGAAGCAGAGCCAATATTGTAAAATGTCGATAGTCCATATCTCGGAAACTATAAGAGATAATGCAATTTGGCAATCCGCAACGTAATTAGCATGCCGAATATTACTTGGAATGTGAATTACAACGAAATCGCTAATTCATAAGACCATTTTACAATTCTGGCCCAAGTTAGAAGCAGAGTCAATATTGCAAGATGTCGATAGTCCATATCTCGGAAACTATAAGAGATAATGCAATTTGGCAATCGGCAACGTAATTAGCATGCCGAATATTACTTGAAATGTGAATTACAGCGAAATCGCTAATTCATAAGACCATTTTACAATTCTGGCCCAAGTTAGAAGAAAAGCCAATATTGTAAAAGGTCCATATCTCGGAAACTATAAGAGATAATGCAATTTGGCCATCGGCAGTGTAATCAGCATGCCGAATATTACTTGGAATGTGAATTACAACGAAATCGCTAATTCATAAGACCATTTTACAATTCTGGCCCAAGTTAGAAGCTGAGCCAATATTGCAAGATGTCGATAGTCCATATCTCGGAAACTATAAGAGATAATGCAATTTGGCAATCGGCAGCGTAATTAGCATGCCGAATACTGCTTGTAATGTGAATTACAACAAAATCGCTAATTCATAAGACCATTTTACAATTCTGGCCCAAGTTAGAAGAAGAGCCAATATTGTAAAATGTCGATAGTCTATATCTCGGAAACTATAAGAGATAATGCAATTTGGCCAGCGGCAGTGTAATTAGCATGCCGAATATTACTTGGAATGTGAATTACAACGAAATCGCTAATTCATAAGACCAATTTACAATTTTGACCCAAGTTAGAAGAAGAGCCAATATTGTAAAATGTCGATAGTCCATATCTCGGAAACTATAAGAGATAATGCAATTTGGCAATCGGCGACGTAATTAGCATGCCGAATATTACTTGGAATGTGAATTACAACGAAATCGCTAATTCATAAGACCATTTTACATTTCTGGCCCAAGTTAGAAGCAGAGCCAATATTGCAAGATGTCGATAGTCCATATCTCGGAAACTATAAGAGATAATGCAATTTGGCAATCGGCAACGTAATTAGCATGCCGAATATTACTTGGAATGTGAATTACAACGAAATCGCTAATTCATAAGACCAATTTACAATTTTGACCCAAGTTAGAAGAAGAGCCAATATTGTAAAATGTCTATAGTCCATATCTCGGAAACTATAAGAGATAATGCAATTTGGCCATCGGCAGTGTAATTAGCATGCCGAATATTACTTGGAATGTGAATTACAACGAAATCGCTAATTCATAAGACCATTTTACAATTCTCGCCCAAGTTAGAAGCAGAGCCAATATTGCAAGATGTCGATAGTCCATATCTCGGAAACTATAAGAGATAATGCAATTTGGCAATCGGCAACGTAATTAGCATGCCGAATATTACTTGGAATGTGAATTACAACGAAATCGCTAATTCATAAGACCAATTTACAATTTTGACCCAAGTTAGAAGAAGAGCCAATATTGTAAAATGTCGATAGTCCATATCTCGGAAACTATAAGAGATAATGCAATTTGGCCATCGGCAGTGTAATTAGCATGCCGAATATTACTTGGAATGTGAATTACAACGATATCGCTAATTCATAAGACCATTTTACAATTCTGGCCCAAGTTAGAAGCAGAGCCAATATTGTAAAATGTCGATAGTCCATATCTCGGAAACTATAAGAGATAATGCAATTTGGCAATCGGCAACGTAATTAGCATGCCGAATATTACTTGGAATGTGAATTGGAGCGAAATCGCTAATTCATAAGACCATTTTACAATTCTGGCCCAAGTTAGAAGCAGAGCCAATATTGCAAGATGTCGATAGTCCATATCTCGGAAACTATAAGAGATAATGCAATTTGGCAATCGACAACGTAATTAGCATGCCGAATATTACTTGGAATGTGAACTGGAGCGAAATCGCTAATTCATAAGACCACTTTACAATTTTGACCCAAGTTAGAAGAAGAGCCAATATTGTAAAATGTCGATAGTCCATATCTCGGAAACTATAAGAAATAATGCAATTTGGCCATCGGCAGTGTAATTAGCATGCCGAATATTATTTGGAATGTGAATTACAACGAAATCGCTAATTCATAAGACCATTTTACAATTCTGGCCCAAGTTAGAAGCAGAGCCAATATTGCAAGATGTCGATAGTCCATATCTCGGAAACTATAAGAGATAATGCAATTTGGCAATCGGCGACGTAATTAGCATGCCGAATATTACTTGGAATGTGAATTACAACGAAATCGCTAATTCATAATACCATTTTACAATTCTGGCCCAAGTTAGAAGCAGAGCCAATATTGCAAGATGTCGATAGTCTATATCTCGGAAACTATAAGAGATAATGCAATTTGGCAATCGGCAACGTAATTAGCATGCCGAATATTACTTGGAATGTGAACTGGAGCGAAATCGCTAATTCATAAGACCATTTTACAATTTTGACCCAAGTTAGAAGAAGAGCCAATATTGTAAAATGTCGATAGTCCATATCTCGGAAACTATAAGAGATAATGCAATTTGGCAATCGGCAACGTAATTAGCATGCCGAATATTACTTGGAATGTGAATTGGAGCGAAATTGCTAATTCATAAGACCCTTTTACAATTTTGACCCAAGTTAGAAGCAGAGCCAATATTGTAAAATGTCGATAGTCCATATCTCGGAAACTATAAGAGATAATGCAATTTGGCAATCGGCAACGTAATTAGCATGCCGAATATTACTTGGAATGTGAATTACAACTAAATCGCTAATTCATAAGACCATTTTACAATTCTGGCCCAAGTTAGAAGCAGAGCCAATATTGCAAGATGTCGATAGTCCATATCTCGGAAACTATAAGAGATAATGCAATTTGGCAATCGGCAACGTAATTAGCATGCCGAATATTACTTGGAATGTGAATTGGAGCGAAATCGCTAATTCATAAGACCATTTTACAATTCTGGCCCAAGTTAGAAGCAGAGCCAATATTGCAAGATGTCGATAGTCCATATCTCGGAAACTATAAGAGATAATGCAATTTGGCAAACGGCAACGTAATTAGCATGCCGAATATTACTTGGAATGTGAACTGGAGCGAAATCGCTAATTCATAAGACCATTTTACAATTTTGACCCAAGTTAGTAGAAGAGCCAATATTGTAAAATGTCAATAGTCCATATCTCGGAAACTATAAGAGATAATGCAATTTGGCAATCGGCAACGTAATTAGCATGCCGAATATTACTTGGAATGTGAATTACAACGAAATCGCTAATTCATAAGACCATTTTACAATTCTGGCTCAAGTTAGAAGCAGAGCCAATATTGCAAGTTGTCGATAGTCCATATCTTGGAAACTATAAGAGATAATGCAATTTGGCAATCGGCAACGTAATTAGAATGCCGAATATTACTTGGAATGTGAATTACAACGAAATCGCTAATTCATAAGACCAATTTACAATTTTGACCCAAGTTAGAAGAAGAGCCAATATTGTAAAATGTCGAAAGTCCATATCTCGGAAACTATAAGAGATAATGCACTTTGGCCATCGGCAGTGTAATTAGCATGCCGAATATTACTTGGAATGTGAATTACAACGAAATCGCTAATTCATAAGACCATTTTACAATTCTGGCCCAAGTTAGAAGCAGAGCCAATATTGCAAGATGTCGATAGTCCATATCTCGGAAACTATAAGAGATAATGCAATTTGGCAATCGGCAACGTAATTAGCATGCCGAATATTACTTGGAATGTGAATTACAACGAAATCGCTAATTCATAAGACCATTTTACAATTCTGGCCCAAGTTAGAAGCAGAGCCAATATTGTAAAATGTCGATAGTCCATATCTCGGAAACTATAAGAGATAATGCAATTTGGCAATCGGCAAAGTAATTAGCATGCCGAATATTACTTGGAATGTGAATTACAACGAAATCGCTAATTCATAAGACCATTTTACAATTCTGGCCCAAGTTAGAAGCAGAGCCAATATTGTAAAATGTCGATAGTCCATATCTCGGAAACTATCAGAGATAATGCAATTTGGCAATCGGCAACGTAATTAGCATGCCGAATATTACTTGGAATGTGAATTACAACGAAATCGCTAATTCATAAGACCATTTTACAATTATGGCCCAAGTTAGAAGAAAAGCCAATATTGTAAAATGTCGATAGTCCATATCTCGGAAACTATAAGAGATAATGCAATTTGGCCATCGGCAGTGTAATTAGCATGCCGAATATTACTTGGAATGTGAATTACAACGAAATCGCTAATTCATAAGACCATTTTACAATTCTGGCCCAAGTTAGAAGAAAAGCCAATATTGTAAAATGTCGATAGTCCATATCTCGGAAACTATAAGAGATAATGCAATTTGGCCATCGGCAGTGTAATTAGCATGCCGAATATTACTTGGAATGTGAATTACAACGAAATCGCTAATTCATAGGACCATTTTACAATTCTGGCCCAAGTTAGAAGCAGAGCCAATATTGCAAGACGTCGATAGTCCATATCTCGGAAACTATAAGAGATAATGCAATTTGGCAATCGGCAACGTAATTAGCATGCCGAATATTACTTGGAATGTGAATTGGAGCGAAATCGCTAATTCATAAGACCATTTTACAATTCTGGCCCAAGTTAGAAGCCGAGCCAATATTGCAAGATGTCGATAGTCCATATCTCGGAAACTATAAGAGATAATGCAATTTGGCAATCGGCAACGTAATTAGCATGCCGAATATTACTTGGAATGTGAACTGGAGCGAAATCGCTAATTTATAAGACCATTTTACAATTTTGACCCAAGATAGAAGAAGAGCCAATATTGTAAAATGTCGATAGTCCATATCTCGGAAACTATAAGAGATAATGCAATTTGGCAATCGGCAACGTAATTAGCATGCCGAATATTACTTGGAATGTGAATTACAACGAAATCGCTAATTCATAAGACCATTTTACAATTCTGGCTCAAGTTAGAAGCAGAGCCAATATTGCAAGATGTCGATAGTCCATATCTCGGAAACTATAAGAGTTAATGCAATCTGGCAATCGGCAACGTAATTAGCATGCCGAATATTACTTGGAATGTGAATTGGAGCGAAATTGCTAATTCATAAGACCATTTTACAATTTTGACCCAAGTTAGAAGCAGAGCCAATATTGTAAAATGTCGATAGTCCATATCTCGGAAACTATAAGAGATAATGCAATTTGGCAATCCGCAACGTAATTAGCATGCCGAATATTACTTGGAATGTGAATTACAACGAAATCGCTAATTCATAAGACCATTTTACAATTCTGGCCCAAGTTAGAAGCAGAGTCAATATTGCAAGATGTCGATAGTCCATATCTCGGAAACTATAAGAGATAATGCAATTTGGCAATCGGCAACGTAATTAGCATGCCGAATATTACTTGAAATGTGAATTACAGCGAAATCGCTAATTCATAAGACCATTTTACAATTCTGGCCCAAGTTAGAAGAAAAGCCAATATTGTAAAAGGTCCATATCTCGGAAACTATAAGAGATAATGCAATTTGGCCATCGGCAGTGTAATCAGCATGCCGAATATTACTTGGAATGTGAATTACAACGAAATCGCTAATTCATAAGACCATTTTACAATTCTGGCCCAAGTTAGAAGCTGAGCCAATATTGCAAGATGTCGATAGTCCATATCTCGGAAACTATAAGAGATAATGCAATTTGGCAATCGGCAGCGTAATTAGCATGCCGAATACTGCTTGTAATGTGAATTACAACAAAATCGCTAATTCATAAGACCATTTTACAATTCTGGCCCAAGTTAGAAGAAGAGCCAATATTGTAAAATGTCGATAGTCTATATCTCGGAAACTATAAGAGATAATGCAATTTGGCCAGCGGCAGTGTAATTAGCATGCCGAATATTACTTGGAATGTGAATTACAACGAAATCGCTAATTCATAAGACCAATTTACAATTTTGACCCAAGTTAGAAGAAGAGCCAATATTGTAAAATGTCGATAGTCCATATCTCGGAAACTATAAGAGATAATGCAATTTGGCCATCGGCAGTGTAATTAGCATGCCGAATATTACTTGGAATGTGAATTACAACGAAATCGCTAATTCATAAGACCATTTTACAATTCTGGCCCAAGTTAGAAGAAGAGCCAATATTGTAAAATGTCGATAGTCTATATATCGGAAACTATAAGAGATAATGCAATTTGGCCATCGGCAGTGTAATTAGCATGCCGAATATTACTTGGAATGTGAATTACAACTAAATCGCTAATTCATAAGACCATTTTACAATTCTGGCCCAAGTTAGAAGCAGAGCCAATATTGCAAGATGTCGATAGTCCATATCTCGGAAACTATAAGAGATAATGCAATTTGGCAATTGGCAACGTAATTAGCATGCCGAATATTACTTGGAATGTGAATTACAACGAAATCGCTAATTCATAAGACCATTTTACAATTCTGGCCCAAGTTAGAAGCGGAGCCAATATTGCAAGATGTCGATAGTCCATATCTCGGAAACTATAAGAGATAATGCAATTTGGCAATCGGCAACGTAATTAGCATGCCGAATATTACTTGGAATGTGAATTACAACGAAATCGCTAATTCATAAGACCATTTTACAATTCTGGCCCAAGTTAGAAGCAGAGCCAATATTGCAAGATGTCGATAGTCCATATCTCGGAAACTATAAGAGATAATGCAATTTGGCAATCGGCAACGTAATTAGCTTGCCGAATATTACTTGGAATGTGAATTACAACGAAATCGCTAATTCATAAGACCATTTTACAATTCTGGCCCAAGTTAGAAGCAGAGCCAATATTGTAAAATGTCGATAGTCCATATCTCGGAAACTATAAGAGATAATGCAATTTGGCAATCGGCAACGTAATTAGCATGCCGAATATTACTTGGAATGTGAATTACAACGAAATCGCTAATTCATAAGACCATTTTACAATTCTGGCCCAAGTTAGAAGCAGAGCCAATATTGTAAAATGTCGATAGTCCATATCTCGGAAACTATCAGAGATAATGCAATTTGGCAATCGGCAACGTAAGTAGCATGCCGAATATTACTTGGAATGTGAATTACAACGAAATCGCTAATTCATAAGACCATTTTACAATTCTGGCCCAAGTTAGAAGAAAAGCCAATATTGTAAAATGTCGATAGTCCATATCTCGGAAACTATAAGAGATAATGCAATTTGGCCATCGGCAGTGTAATTAGCATGCCGAATATTACTTGGAATGTGAATTACAACGAAATCGCTAATTCATAAGACCATTTTACAATTCTGGCCCAAGTTAGAAGCAGATCCAATATTGCAAGATGTCGATAGTCCATATCTCGGAAACTATAAGAGATAATGCAATTTGGCAATCGGCAACGTAATTAGCATGCTGAATATTACTTGGAATGTGAATTGGAGCGAAATCGCTAATTCATAAGACCATTTTACAATTCTGGCCCAAGTTAGAAGCAGAGCCAATATTGCAAGATGTCGATAGTCCATATCTCGGAAACTATAAGAGATAATGCAATTTGGCAATCGGCAACGTAATTAGCATGCCGAATATTACTTGGAATGTGAACTGGAGCGAAATCGCTAATTCATAAGACCATTTTACAATTTTGACCCAAGTTAGAAGAAGAGCCAATATTGTAAAATGTCGATAGTCCATATCTCGGAAACTATAAGAGATAATGCAATTTGGCAATCGGCAACGTAATTAGCATGCCGAATATTACTTGGAATGTGAATTACAACGAAATCGCTAATTCATAAGACCATTTTACAATTCTGGCTCAAGTTAGAAGCAGAGCCAATATTGCAAGATGTCGATAGTCCATATCTCGGAAACTATAGGAGTTAATGCAATCTGGCAATCGGCAACGTAATTAGCATGCCGAATATTACTTGGAATGTGAATTGGAGCGAAATTGCTAATTCATAAGACCATTTTACAATTTTGACCCAAGTTAGAAGCAGAGCCAATATTGTAAAATGTCGATAGTCCATATCTCGGAAACTATAAGAGATAATGCAATTTGGCAATCGGCAACGTAATTAGCATGCCGAATATTACTTGGAATGTGAATTACAACGAAATCGCTAATTCATAAGACCATTTTACAATTCTGGCCCAAGTTAGAAGCAGAGTCAATATTGCAAGATGTCGATAGTCCATATCTCGGAAACTATAAGAGATAATGCAATTTGGCAATCGGCAACGTAATTAGCATGCCGAATATTACTTGGAATGTGAATTACAGCGAAATCGCTAATTCATAAGACCATTTTACAATTCTGGCCCAAGTTAGAAGAAAAGCCAATATTGTAAAAGGTCGATAGTCCATATCTCGGAAACTATAAGAGATAATGCAATTTGGCCATCGGCAGTGTAATCAGCATGCCGAATATTACTTGGAATGTGAATTACAACGAAATCGCTTATTCATAAGACCATTTTACAATTCTGGCCCAAGTTAGAAGCAGAGCCAATATCGCAAGATGTCGATAGTCCATATCTCGGAAACTATAAGAGATAATGCAATTTGGCAATCGGCAACGTAATTAGCATGCCGAATATTGCTTGTAATGTGAATTACAACAAAATCGCTAATTCATAAGACCATTTTACAATTCTGGCCCAAGTTAGAAGCAGAGCCAATATTGCAAGATGTCGATAGTCCATATCTCGGAAACTATAAGAGATAATGCAATTTGGCAATCGGCAACGTAATTAGCATGCCGAATATTACTTGGAATGTGAATTACAATGAAATCGCTAATTCATAAGACCAATTTACAATTTTGACCCAAGTTAGAAGAAGAGCCAATATTGTAAAATGTCGATAGTCCATATCTCGGAAACTATAAGAGATAATGCAATTTGGCCATCGGCAGTGTAATTATCATGCCGAATATTACTTGGAATGTGAATTACAACGAAATCGCTAATTCATAAGACCATTTTACAATTCTGGCCCAAGTTAGAAGAAGAGCCAATATTGTAAAATGTCGATAGTCCATATCTCGGAAACTATAAGAGATAATGCAATTTGGCCATCGGCAGTGTAATTAGCATCCCGAATATTACTTGGAATGTGAATTACAACGAAATCGCTAATTCATAAGACCATTTTACAATTCTGGCCCAAGTTAGAAGCAGAGCCAATATTGCAAGATGTCGATAGTCCATATCTCGGAAACTATAAGAGATAATGCAATTTGGCAATTGGCAACGTAATTAGCATGCCGAATATTACTTGGAATGTGAATTACAACGAAAACGCTAATTCATAAGACCATTTTACAATTCTGGCCCAAGTTAGAAGCGGAGCCAATATTGCAAGATGTCGATAGTCCATATCTCGGAAACTATAAGAGATAATGCAATTTGGCAATCGGCAACGTAATTAGCATGCCGAATATTACTTGGAATGTGAATTACAACGAAATCGCTAATTCATAAGACCATTTTACAATTCTGGCCCAAGTTAGAAGCAGAGCCAATATTGCAAGATGTCGATAGTCCATATCTCGGAAACTATAACAGATAATGCAATTTGGCAATCGGCAACGTAATTAGCATGCCGAATATTACTTGGAATGTGAATTACAACGAAATCGCTAATTCATAAGACCAATTTACAATTTTGACCCAAGTTAGAAGAAGAGCCAATATTGTAAAATGTCGATAGTCCATATCTCGGAAACTATAAGAGATAATGCAATTTGGCCATCGGCAGTGTAATTAGCATGCCGAACATTACTTGGAATGTGAATTACAACGAAATCGCTAATTCATAAGACCATTTTACAATTCTGGCCCAAGTTAGAAGCAGAGCCAATATTGCAAGATGTCGATAGTCCATATCTCGGAAATTATAAGAGATAATGCAATTTGGCAATCGGCAACGTAATTAGCATGCCGAATATTACTTGGAATGTGAATTACAACGAAATCGCTAATTCATAAGACCAATTTACAATTTTGACCCAAGTTAGAAGAAGAGCCAATATTGTAAAATGTCGATAGTCCATATCTCGGAAACTATAAGAGATAATGCAATTTGGCCATCGGCAGTGTAATTAGCATGCCGAACATTACTTGGAATGTGAATTACAACGAAATCGCTAATTCACAAGACCATTTTACAATTCTGGCCCAAGTTAGAAGCAGAGCCAATATTGCAAGATGTCGATAGTCCATATCTCGGAAACTATAAGAGATAATGCAATTTGGCAATCGGCAACGTAATTAGCATGCCGAATATTACTTGGAATGTGAATTACAACGAAATCGCTAATTCATAAGACCATTTTACAATTCTGGCCCAAGTTAGAAGCAGAGCCAATATTGCAAGACGTCGATAGTCCATATCTCGGAAACTATAAGAGATAATGCAATTTGGCAATCGGCAACGTAATTAGCATGCCGAATATTACTTGGAATGTGAATTGGAGCGAAATCGCTAATTCATAAGACCATTTTACAATTCTGGCCCAAGTTAGAAGCAGAGCCAATATTGCAAGATGTCGATAGTCCATATCTCGGAAACTATAAGAGATAATGCAATTTGGCAATCGGCAACGTAATTAGCATGCCGAATATTACTTGGAATGTGAACTGGAGCGAAATCGCTAATTCATAAGACCATTTTACAATTTTGACCCAAGATAGAAGAAGAGCCAATATTGTAAAATGTCGATAGTCCATATCTCGGAAACTATAAGAGATAATGCAATTTGGCAATCGGCAACGTAATTAGCATGCCGAATATTACTTGGAATGTGAATTACAACGAAATCGCTAATTCATAAGACCATTTTACAATTCTGGCTCAAGTTAGAAGCAGAGCCAATATTGCAAGATGTCGATAGTCCATATCTCGGAAACTATAAGAGTTAATGCAATCTGGCAATCGGCAACGTAATTAGCATGCCGAATATTACTTGGAATGTGAATTGGAGCGAAATTGCTAATTCATAAGACCATTTTACAATTTTGACCCAAGTTAGAAGCAGAGCCAATATTGTAAAATGTCGATAGTCCATATCTCGGAAACTATAAGAGATAATGCAATTTGGCAATCCGCAACGTAATTAGCATGCCGAATATTACTTGGAATGTGAATTACAACGAAATCGCTAATTCATAAGACCATTTTACAATTCTGGCCCAAGTTAGAAGCAGAGTCAATATTGCAAGATGTCGATAGTCCATATCTCGGAAACTATAAGAGATAATGCAATTTGGCAATCGGCAACGTAATTAGCATGCCGAATATTACTTGGAATGTGAATTACAGCGAAATCGCTAATTCATAAGACCATTTTACAATTCTGGCCCAAGTTAGAAGAAAAGCCAATATTGTAAAAGGTCAATAGTCCATATCTCGGAAACTATAAGAGATAATGCAATTTGGCCATCGGCAGTGTAATCAGCATGCCGAATATTACTTGGAATGTGAATTACAACGAAATCGCTAATTCATAAGGCCATTTTACAATTCTGGCCCAAGTTAGAAGAAGAGCCAATATTGTAAAATGTCGATAGTCCATATCTCGGAAACTATAAGAGATAATGCAATTTGGCCATCGGCAGTGTAATTAGCATGCCGAATATTACTTGGAATGTGAATTACAACGAAATCGCTAATTCATAACACCATTTTACAATTCTGGCAAAAGTTAGAAGCAGAGCCAATATTGCAAGATGTCGATAGTCCATATCTCGGAAACTATAAGAGATAATGCAATTTGGCAATTGGCAACGTAATTAGCATGCCGAATATTACTTGGAATGTGAATTACAACGAAATCGCTAATTCATAAGACCATTTTACAATTCTGGCCCAAGTTAGAAGCGGAGCCAATATTGCAAGATGTCGATAGTCCATATCTCGGAAACTATAAGAGATAATGCAATTTGGCAATCGGCAACGTAATTAGCATGCCGAATATTACTTGGAATGTGAATTACAACGAAATCGCTAATTCATAAGACCATTTTACAATTCTGGCCCAAGTTAGAAGCAGAGCCAATATTGCAAGATGTCGATAGTCCATATCTCGGAAACTATAAGAGATAATGCAATTTGGCAATCGGCAACGTAATTAGCATGCCGAATATTACTTGGAATGTGAATTACAACGAAATCGCTAATTCATAAGACCATTTTACAATTCTGGCGCAAGTTAGAAGCAGAGCCAATATTGTAAAATGTCGATAGTCCATATCTCGGAAACTATAAGAGATAATGCAATTTGGCAATCGGCAACGTAATTAGCATGCCGAATATTACTTGGAATGTGAATTACAACGAAATCGCTAATTCATAAGACCATTTTACAATTCTGGCCCAAGTTAGAAGCAGAGCCAATATTGCAAGATGTCGATAGTCCATATCTCGGAAACTATAAGAGATAATGCAATTTGGCAATCGGCAACGTAATTAGCATGCCGAATATTACTTGGAATGTGAACTGGAGCGAAATCGCTAATTCATAAGACCACTTTACAATTTTGACCCAAGTTAGAAGAAGAGCCAATATTGTAAAATGTCGATAGTCCATATCTCGGAAACTATAAGAGATAATGCAATTTGGCCATCGGCAGTGTAATTAGCATGCCGAATATTACTTGGAATGTGAATTACAACGAAATCGCTAATTCATAAGACCATTTTACAATTCTGGCCCAAGTTAGAAGCAGAGCCAATATTGCAAGATGTCGATAGTCCATATCTCGGAAACTATAAGAGATAATGCAATTTGGCAATCGGCGACGTAATTAGCATGCCGAATATTACTTGGAATGTGAATTACAACGAAATCGCTAATTCATAAGACCATTTTACAATTCTGGCCCAAGTTAGAAGCAGAGCCAATATTGCAAGATGTCGATAGTCCATATCTCGGAAACTATAAGAGATAATGCAATTTGGCAATCGGCAACGTAATTAGCATGCCGAATATTACTTGGAATGTGAACTGGAGCGAAATCGCTAATTCATAAGACCACTTTACAATTTTGACCCAAGTTAGAAGAAGAGCCAATATTGTAAAATGTCGATAGTCCATATCTCGGAAACTATAAGAGATAATGCAATTTGGCAATCAGCAACGTAATTAGCATGCCGAATATTACTTGGAATGTGAATTACAACGAAATCGCTAATTCATAAGACCATTTTACAATTCTGGCCCAAGTTAGAAGCAGAGCCAATATTGCAAGATGTCGATAGTCCATATCTCGGAAACTATAACAGATAATGCAATTTGGCAATCGGCAACGTAATTAGCATGCCGAATATTACTTGGAATGTGAATTACAACGAAATCGCTAATTCATAAGACCATTTTACAATTCTGGCCCAAGTTAGAAGCAGAGCCAATATTGCAAGATGTCGATAGTCCATATCTCGGAAACTATAAGAGATAATGCAATTTGGCAATCGGCAACGTAATTAGCATGCCGAATATTACTTGGAATGTGAATTACAACGAAATCGCTAATTCATAAGACCATTTTACAATTCTGGCCCAAGTTAGAAGCAGAGCCAATATTGCAAGATGTCGATAGTCCATATCTCGGAAACTATAACAGATAATGCAATTTGGCAATCGGCAACGTAATTAGCATGCCGAATATTACTTGGAATGTGAATTACAACGAAATCGCTAATTCATAAGACCAATTTACAATTTTGACCCAAGTTAGAAGAAGAGCCAATATTGTAAAATGTCGATAGTCCATATCTCGGAAACTATAAGAGATAATGCAATTTGGCCATCGGCAGTGTAATTAGCATGCCGAACATTACTTGGAATGTGAATTACAACGAAATCGCTAATTCATAAGACCATTTTACAATTCTGGCCCAAGTTAGAAGCAGAGCCAATATTGCAAGATGTCGATAGTCCATATCTCGGAAACTATAAGAGATAATGCAATTTGGCAATCGGCAACGTAATTAGCATGCCGAATATTACTTGGAATGTGAATTACAACGAAATCGCTAATTCATAAGACCAATTTACAATTTTGACCCAAGTTAGAAGAAGAGCCAATATTGTAAAATGTCGATAGTCCATATCTCGGAAACTATAAGAGATAATGCAATTTGGCCATCGGCAGTGTAATTAGCATGCCGAACATTACTTGGAATGTGAATTACAACGAAATCACTAATTCACAAGACCATTTTACAATTCTGGCCCAAGTTAGAAGCAGAGCCAATATTGCAAGATGTCGATAGTCCATATCTCGGAAACTATAAGAGATAATGCAATTTGGCAATCGGCAACGTAATTAGCATGCCGAATATTACTTGGAATGTGAATTACAACGAAATCGCTAATTCATAAGACCATTTTACAATTCTGGCCCAAGTTAGAAGCAGAGCCAATATTGCAAGACGTCGATAGTCCATATCTCGGAAACTATAAGAGATAATGCAATTTGGCAATCGGCAACGTAATTAGCATGCCGAATATTACTTGGAATGTGAATTGGAGCGAAATCGCTAATTCATAAGACCATTTTACAATTCTGGCCCAAGTTAGAAGCAGAGCCAATATTGCAAGATGTCGATAGTCCATATCTCGGAAACTATAAGAGATAATGCAATTTGGCAATCGGCAACGTAATTAGCATGCCGAATATTACTTGGAATGTGAACTGGAGCGAAATCGCTAATTCATAAGACCATTTTACAATTTTGACCCAAGATAGAAGAAGAGCCAATATTGTAAAATGTCGATAGTCCATATCTCGGAAACTATAAGAGATAATGCAATTTGGCAATCGGCAACGTAATTAGCATGCCGAATATTACTTGGAATGTGAATTACAACGAAATCGCTAATTCATAAGACCATTTTACAATTCTGGCTCAAGTTAGAAGCAGAGCCAATATTGCAAGATGTCGATAGTCCATATCTCGGAAACTATAAGAGTTAATGCAATCTGGCAATCGGCAACGTAATTAGCATGCCGAATATTACTTGGAATGTGAATTGGAGCGAAATTGCTAATTCATAAGACCATTTTACAATTTTGACCCAAGTTAGAAGCAGAGCCAATATTGTAAAATGTCGATAGTCCATATCTCGGAAACTATAAGAGATAATGCAATTTGGCAATCCGCAACGTAATTAGCATGCCGAATATTACTTGGAATGTGAATTACAACGAAATCGCTAATTCATAAGACCATTTTACAATTCTGGCCCAAGTTAGAAGCAGAGTCAATATTGCAAGATGTCGATAGTCCATATCTCGGAAACTATAAGAGATAATGCAATTTGGCAATCGGCAACGTAATTAGCATGCCGAATATTACTTGGAATGTGAATTACAGCGAAATCGCTAATTCATAAGACCATTTTACAATTCTGGCCCAAGTTAGAAGAAAAGCCAATATTGTAAAAGGTCAATAGTCCATATCTCGGAAACTATAAGAGATAATGCAATTTGGCCATCGGCAGTGTAATCAGCATGCCGAATATTACTTGGAATGTGAATTACAACGAAATCGCTAATTCATAAGGCCATTTTACAATTCTGGCCCAAGTTAGAAGAAGAGCCAATATTGTAAAATGTCGATAGTCCATATCTCGGAAACTATAAGAGATAATGCAATTTGGCCATCGGCAGTGTAATTAGCATGCCGAATATTACTTGGAATGTGAATTACAACGAAATCGCTAATTCATAACACCATTTTACAATTCTGGCAAAAGTTAGAAGCAGAGCCAATATTGCAAGATGTCGATAGTCCATATCTCGGAAACTATAAGAGATAATGCAATTTGGCAATTGGCAACGTAATTAGCATGCCGAATATTACTTGGAATGTGAATTACAACGAAATCGCTAATTCATAAGACCATTTTACAATTCTGGCCCAAGTTAGAAGCGGAGCCAATATTGCAAGATGTCGATAGTCCATATCTCGGAAACTATAAGAGATAATGCAATTTGGCAATCGGCAACGTAATTAGCATGCCGAATATTACTTGGAATGTGAATTACAACGAAATCGCTAATTCATAAGACCATTTTACAATTCTGGCCCAAGTTAGAAGCAGAGCCAATATTGCAAGATGTCGATAGTCCATATCTCGGAAACTATAAGAGATAATGCAATTTGGCAATCGGCAACGTAATTAGCATGCCGAATATTACTTGGAATGTGAATTACAACGAAATCGCTAATTCATAAGACCATTTTACAATTCTGGCGCAAGTTAGAAGCAGAGCCAATATTGTAAAATGTCGATAGTCCATATCTCGGAAACTATAAGAGATAATGCAATTTGGCAATCGGCAACGTAATTAGCATGCCGAATATTACTTGGAATGTGAATTACAACGAAATCGCTAATTCATAAGACCATTTTACAATTCTGGCCCAAGTTAGAAGCAGAGCCAATATTGCAAGATGTCGATAGTCCATATCTCGGAAACTATAAGAGATAATGCAATTTGGCAATCGGCAACGTAATTAGCATGCCGAATATTACTTGGAATGTGAACTGGAGCGAAATCGCTAATTCATAAGACCACTTTACAATTTTGACCCAAGTTAGAAGAAGAGCCAATATTGTAAAATGTCGATAGTCCATATCTCGGAAACTATAAGAGATAATGCAATTTGGCCATCGGCAGTGTAATTAGCATGCCGAATATTACTTGGAATGTGAATTACAACGAAATCGCTAATTCATAAGACCATTTTACAATTCTGGCCCAAGTTAGAAGCAGAGCCAATATTGCAAGATGTCGATAGTCCATATCTCGGAAACTATAAGAGATAATGCAATTTGGCAATCGGCGACGTAATTAGCATGCCGAATATTACTTGGAATGTGAATTACAACGAAATCGCTAATTCATAAGACCATTTTACAATTCTGGCCCAAGTTAGAAGCAGAGCCAATATTGCAAGATGTCGATAGTCCATATCTCGGAAACTATAAGAGATAATGCAATTTGGCAATCGGCAACGTAATTAGCATGCCGAATATTACTTGGAATGTGAACTGGAGCGAAATCGCTAATTCATAAGACCACTTTACAATTTTGACCCAAGTTAGAAGAAGAGCCAATATTGTAAAATGTCGATAGTCCATATCTCGGAAACTATAAGAGATAATGCAATTTGGCAATCAGCAACGTAATTAGCATGCCGAATATTACTTGGAATGTGAATTACAACGAAATCGCTAATTCATAAGACCATTTTACAATTCTGGCCCAAGTTAGAAGCAGAGCCAATATTGCAAGATGTCGATAGTCCATATCTCGGAAACTATAACAGATAATGCAATTTGGCAATCGGCAACGTAATTAGCATGCCGAATATTACTTGGAATGTGAATTACAACGAAATCGCTAATTCATAAGACCATTTTACAATTCTGGCCCAAGTTAGAAGCAGAGCCAATATTGCAAGATGTCGATAGTCCATATCTCGGAAACTATAAGAGATAATGCAATTTGGCAATCGGCAACGTAATTAGCATGCCGAATATTACTTGGAATGTGAATTACAACGAAATCGCTAATTCATAAGACCATTTTACAATTCTGGCCCAAGTTAGAAGCAGAGCCAATATTGCAAGATGTCGATAGTCCATATCTCGGAAACTATAAGAGATAATGCAATTTGGCAATCGGCAACGTAATTAGCATGCCGAATATTACTTGGAATGTGAATTACAACGAAATCGCTAATTCATAAGACCATTTTACAATTCTGGCCCAAGTTAGAAGCAGAGCCAATATTGCAAGATGTCGATAGTCCATATCTCGGAAACTATAAGAGATAATGCAATTTGGCAATCGGCAACGTAATTAGCATGCCGAATATTACTTGGAATGTGAATTGGAGCGAAATTGCTAATTCATAAGACCATTTTACAATTTTGACCCAAGTTAGAAGCAGAGCCAATATTGTAAAATGTCGATAGTCCATATCTCGGAAACTATAAGAGATAATGCAATTTGGCCATCGGCAGTCTAATTAGCATGCCGAATATTACTTGGAATGTGAATTACAACGAAATCGCTAATTCATAAGACCATTTTACAATTCTGGCCCAAGTTAGAAGAAGAGCCAATATTGTAAAATGTCGATAGTCCATATCTCGGAAACTATAAGATATAATGCAATTTGGCCATCGGCAGTGTAATTAGCATGCCGAATATTACTTGGAATGTGAATTACAACGAAATCGCTAATTCATAAGACCATTTTACAATTCTGGCCCAAGTTAGAAGAAGAGCCAATATTGTAAAATGTCGATAGTCCATATCTCGGAAACTCTAAGAGATAATGCAATTTGGCAATCGGCAACGTAATTAGCATGCCGAGTATTACTTGGAATGTGAATTGGAGCGAAATTGCTAATTCATAAGACCATTTTACAATTTTGACCCAAGTTAGAAGCAGAGCCAATATTGTAAAATGTCGATAGTCCATATCTCGGAAACTATAAGAGATAATGCAATTTGGCCATCGGCAGTCTAATTAGCATGCCGAATATTACTTGGAATGTGAATTACAACGAAATCGCTAATTCATAAGACCATTTTACAATTCTGGCCCAAGTTAGAAGAAGAGCCAATATTGTAAAATGTCGATAGTCCATATCTCGGAAACTCTAAGAGATAATGCAATTTGGCAATCGGCAACGTAATTAGCATGCCGAATATTACTTGGAATGTGAATTAAAACGAAATCGCTAATTCATAAGACCAATTTACAATTTTGACCCAAGTTAGAAGATGAGCCAATATTGTAAAATGTCGATAGTCCATATCTCGGAAACTATAAGAGATAATGCAATTTGGCCATCGGCAGTGTAATTAGCATGCCGAATATTACTTGGAATGTGAATTACAACGAAATCGCTAATTCATAAGACCATTTTACAATTCTGGCCCAAGTTAGAAGCAGAGCCAATATTGCAAGATGTCGATAGTCCATATCTCGGAAACTATAACAGATAATGCAATTTGGCAATCGGCAACGTAATTAGCATGCCGAATATTACTTGGAATGTGAATTACAACGAAATCGCTAATTCATAAGACCATTTTACAATTCTGGCCCAAGTTAGAAGCAGAGCCAATATTGCAAGATGTCGATAGTCCATATCTCGGAAACTATAAGAGATAATGCAATTTGGCAATCGGCAACGTAATTAGCATGCCGAATATTACTTGGAATGTGAATTACAACGAAATCGCTAATTCATAAGACCATTTTACAATTCTGGCCCAAGTTAGAAGCAGAGCCAATATTGCAAGATGTCGATAGTCCATATCTCGGAAACTATAAGAGATAATGCAATTTGGCAATCGGCAACGTAATTAGCATGCCGAATATTACTTGGAATGTGAATTGGAGCGAAATTGCTAATTCATAAGACCATTTTACAATTTTGACCCAAGTTAGAAGCAGAGACAATATTGTAAAATGTCGATAGTCCATATCTCGGAAACTATAAGAGATAATGCAATTTGGCCATCGGCAGTCTAATTAGCATGCCGAATATTACTTGGAATGTGAATTACAACGAAATTGCTAATTCATAAGACCATTTTACATTTCTGGCCCAAGTTAGAAGCAGAGCCAATATTGTAAAATGTCGATAGTCCATATCTCGGAAACTATAAGATATAATGCAATTTGGCCATCGGCAGTGTAATTAGCATGCCGAATATTACTTGGAATGTGAATTACAACGAAATCGCTAATTCATAAGACCATTTTACAATTCTGGCCCAAGTTAGAAGAAGAGCCATTATTGCAAGATGTCGATAGTCCATATCTCGGAAACTCTAAGAGATAATGCAATTTGGCAATCGGCAACGTAATTAGCATGCCGAATATTACTTGGAATGTGAATTACAACGAAATCGCTAATTCATAAGACCAATTTACAATTTTGACCCAAGTTAGAAGAAGAGCCAATATTGTAAAATGTCGATAGTTCATATCTCGGAAACTATAAGAGATAATGCAATTTGGCCATCGGCAGTGTAATTAGCATGCCGAATATTACTTGGAATGTGAATTACAACGAAATCGTTAATTCATAAGACCATTTTACAATTCTGGCCCAAGTTAGAAGCAGAGCCAATATTGTAAAATGTCGATAGTCCAGATCTCGGAAACTATAAGAGATAATGCAATTTGGCAATCGGCAACGTAATTAGCATGCCGAATATTACTTGGAATGTGAATTAGAGCGAAATCGCTAATTCATAAGACCATTTTACAATTCTGGCCCAAGTTAGAAGAAGAGCCAATATTGCAAGATGTCGATAGTCCATATCTCGGAAACTATAAGAGATAATGCAATTTGGCAATCGGCGACGTAATTAGCATGCCGAATATTACTTGGAATGTGAATTACAACGAAATCGCTAATTCATAAGACCATTTTACAATTCTGGCCCAAGTTAGAAGCAGAGCCAATATTGCAAGATGTCGATAGTCCATATCTCGGAAACTATAAGAGATAATGCAATTTGGCAATCGGCAACGTAATTAGCATGCCGAATATTACTTGGAATGTGAATTACAACGAAATCGCTAATTCATAAGACCATTTTACAATTTTGACCCAAGTTAGAAGAAGAGCCAATATTGTAAAATGTCGATAGTTCATATCTCGGAAACTATAAGAGATAATGCAATTTGGCCATCGGCAATGTAATTAGCATGCCGAATATTACTTGGAATGTGAATTACAACGAAATCGCTAATTCATAAGACCATTTTACAATTCTGGCCCAAGTTAGAAGCAGAGCCAATATTGCAAAATGTCGATAGTCCATATCTCGGAAACTATAAGAGATAATGCAATTTGGCAATCGGCAACGTAATTAGCATGCCGAATATTACTTGGAATGTGAATTAGAACGAAATCGCTAATTCATAAGACCATTTTACAATTCTGGCCCAAGTTAGAAGCAGAGCCAATATTGCAAGATGTCGATAGTCCATATCTCGGAAACTATAAGAGATAATGCAATTTGGCAATCGGCAACGTAATTAGCATGCCGAATATTACTTGGAATGTGAATTACAACGAAATCGCTAATTCATAAGACCAATTTACAATTTTGACCCAAGTTAGAAGCAGAGCCAATATTGTAAAATGTCGATAGTCCATATCTCGGAAACTATAAGAGATAATGCAATTTGGCAATCGGCAACGTAATTAGCATGCCGAATATTACTTGGAATGTGAATTACAACGAAATCGCTAATTCATAAGACCATTTTACAATTCTGGCCCAAGTTAGAAGAAGAGCCAATATTGTAAAATGTCGATAGTTCATATCTCGGAAACTATAAGAGATAATGCAATTTGGCCATCGGCAGTGTAATTAGCATGCCGAATATTACTTGGAATGTGAATTACAACGAAATCGCTAATTCATAAGACCATTTTACAATTCTGGCCCAAGTTAGAAGCAGAGCCAATATTGTAAAATGTCGATAGTCCATATCTCGGAAACTATAAGAGATAATGCAATTTGGCAATCGGCAACGTAATTAGCATGCCGAATATTACTTGGAATGTGAATTACAACGAAATCGCTAATTCATAAGACCAATTTACAATTCTGACCCAAGTTAGAAGCAGAGCCAATATTGCAAGATGTCGATAGTCCATATCTCGGAAACTATAAGAGATAATGCAATTTGGCAATCGGCGACGTAATTAGCATGCCGAATATTACTTGGAATGTGAATTACAACGAAATCGCTAATTCATAAGACCATTTTACAATTCTGGCCCAAGTTAGAAGCAGAGCCAATATTGTAAAATGTCGATAGTCCATATCTCGGAAACTATAAGAGATAATGCAATTTGGCAATCGGCAACGTAATTAGCATGCCGAATATTACTTGGAATGTGAATTACAACGAAATCGCTAATTCATAAGACCAATTTACAATTTTGACCCAAGTTAGAAGAAGAGCCAATATTGTAAAATGTCGATAGTTCATATCTCGGAAACTATAAGAGATAATGCAATTTGGCCATCGGCAGTGTAATTAGCATGCCGAATATTACTTGGAATGTGAATTACAACGAAATCGTTAATTCATAAGACCATTTTACAATTCTGGCCCAAGTTAGAAGCAGAGCCAATATTGTAAAATGTCGATAGTCCAGATCTCGGAAACTATAAGAGATAATGCAATTTGGCAATCGGCAACGTAATTAGCATGCCGAATATTACTTGGAATGTGAATTGGAGCGAAATCGCTAATTCATAAGACCATTTTACAATTCTGGCCCAAGTTAGAAGCAGAGCCAATATTGCAAGATGTCGATAGTCCATATCTCGGAAACTATAAGAGATAATGCAATTTGGCAATCGGCGACGTAATTAGCATGCCGAATATTACTTGGAATGTGAATTACAACGAAATCGCTAATTCATAAGACCATTTTACAATTCTGGCCCAAGTTAGAAGCAGAGCCAATATTGCAAAATGTCGATAGTCCATATCTCGGAAACTATAAGAGATAATGCAATTTGGCAATCGGCAACGTAATTAGCATGCCGAATATTACTTGGAATGTGAATTACAACGAAATCGCTAATTCATAAGACCAATTTACAATTTTGGCCCAAGTTAGAAGAAGAGCCAATATTGTAAAATGTCGATAGTCCATATCTCGGAAACTATAAAAGATAATGCAATTTGGCCATCGGCAGTGTAATTAGCATGCCGAATATTACTTGGAATGTGAATTACAACGAAATCGCTAATTCATAAGACCATTTTACAATTCTGGCCCAAGTTAGAAGCAGAGCCAATATTGCAAGATGTCGATAGTCCATATCTCGGAAACTATAAGAGATAATGCAACTTGGCAATCGGCAACGTAATTAGCATGCCGAATATTACTTGGAATGAGAATTACAACGAAATCGCTAATTCATAAGACCATTTTACAATTCTGGCCCAAGTTAGAAGCAGAGCCAATATTGTAAAATGTCGATAGTCCATATCTCGGAAACTATAAGAGATAATGCAATTTGGCAATCGGCAACGTAATTAGAATGCCGAATATTACTTGGAATGTGAATTACAACGAAATCGCTAATTCATAAGACCATTTTACAATTCTGGCCCAAGTTAGAAGCAGAGCCAATATTGCAAGATGTCGATAGTCCATATCTCGGAAACTATAAGAGATAATGCAATTTGGCAACCGGCAATGTAATTAGCATGCCGAATATTACTTGGAATGTGAACTGGAGCGAAATCGCTAATTCATAAGACCACTTTACAATTTTGGACCAAGTTAGAAGAAGAGCCAATATTGTAAAAGGTCGATAGTCCATATCTCGGAAACTATAAGAGATAATGCAATTTGGCCATCGGCAGTGTAATTAGCATGCCGAATATTACTTGGAATGTGAATTACAACGAAATCGCTAATTCATAAGACCATTTTACAATTCTGGCCCAAGTTAGAAGCAGAGCCAATATTGCAAGATGTCGATAGTCCATATCTTGGAAACTATAAGAGATAATGCAATTTGGCAATCGGCGACGTAATTAGCATGCCGAATATTACTTGGAATGTGAATTACAACGAAATCGCTAATTCATAAGACCATTTTACAATTCTGGCCCAAGTTAGAAGCAGAGCCAATATTGCAAGATGTCGATAGTCCATATCTCGGAAACTATAAGAGATAATGCAATTTGGCAATCGGCAACGTAATTAGCATGCCGAATATTACTTGGAATGTGAATTACAACGAAATCGCTAATTCATAAGACCAATTTACAATTTTGACCCAAGTTAGAAGAAGAGCCAATATTGTAAAATGTCGATAGTCCATATCTCGGAAACTATAAGAGATAATGCAATTTGGCAACCGGCAATGTAATTAGCATGCCGAATATTACTTGGAATGTGAATTACAACGAAATCGCTAATTCATAAGACCATTTTACAATTCTGGCCCAAGTTAGAAGCAGAGCCAATATTGCAAGATGTCGATAGTCCATATCTCGGAAACTATAAGAGATAATGCAATTTGGCAATCGGCGACGTAATTAGCATGCCGAATATTACTTGGAATGTGAATTACAACGAAATCGCTAATTCATAAGACCATTTTACAATTTTGGCCCAAGTTAGAAGCAGAGCCAATATTGCAAAATGTCGATAGTCCATATCTCGGAAACTATAAGAGATAATGCAATTTGGCAATCGGCAACGTAATTAGCATGCCGAATATTACTTGGAACGTGAATTACAACGAAATCGCTATTTCATAAGACCAATTTACAATTTTGACCCAAGTTAGAAGAGCCAATATTGTAAAATGTCGATAGTCCATATCTCGGAAACTATAAGAGATAATGCAATTTGGCCATCGGCAGTGTAATTAGCATGCTGAATATTACTTGGAATGTGAATTACAACGAAATCGCTAATTCATAAGACCATTTTACAATTCTGGCCCAAGTTAGAAGCAGAGCCAATATTGTAAAATGTCGATAGTCCATATCTCGGAAACTATAAGAGATAATGCAATTTGGCAATCGGCAACGTAATTAGCATGCCGAATATTACTTGGAATGTGAATTGGAGCGAAATCGCTAATTCATAAGACCATTTTACAATTCTGGCCCAAGTTAGAAGCAGAGCCAATATTGCAAGTTGTCGATAGTCCATATCTCGGAAACTATAAGAGATAATGCAATTTGGCAATCGGCAACGTAATTAGCATGCCGAATATTACTTGGAATGTGAACTGGAGCGAAATCGCTAATTCATAAGACCACTTTACAATTTTGACCCAAGTTAGAAGAAGAGCCAATATTGTAAAATGTCGATAGTCCATATCTCGGAAACTATAAGAGATAATGCAATTTGGCCATCGGCAGTGTAATTAGCATGCCGAATATTATTTGGAATGTGAATTACAACGAAATCGCTAATTCATAAGACCATTTTACAATTCTGGCCCAAGTTAGAAGCAGAGCCAATATTGCAAGATGTCGATAGTCCATATCTCGGAAACTATAAGAGATAATGCAATTTGGCAATCGGCGACGTAATTAGCATGCCGAATATTACTTGGAATGTGAATTACAACGAAATCGCTAATTCATAAGACCATTTTACAATTCTGGCCCAAGTTAGAAGCAGAGCCAATATTGCAAGATGTCGATAGTCCATATCTCGGAAACTATAAGAGATAATGCAATTTGGCAATCGGCAACGTAATTAGCATGCCGAATATTACTTGGAATGTGAATTACAACGAAATCGCTAATTCATAAGACCAATTTACAATTTTGACCCAAGTTAGAAGAAGAGCCAATATTGTAAAATGTCGATAGTCCATATCTCGGAAACTATAAGAGATAATGCAATTTGGCCATCGGCAGTGTAATTAGCATGCCGAATATTACTTGGAATGTGAATTACAACGAAATCGCTAATTCATAAGACCATTTTACAATTCTGGCCCAAGTTAGAAGCAGAGCCAATATTGCAAGATGTCGATAGTCCATATCTCGGAAACTATAAGAGATAATGCAATTTGGCAATCGGCAACGTAATTAGCATGCCGAATATTACTTGGAATGTGAATTACAACGAAATCGCTAATTCATAAGACCATTTTACAATTCTGGCCCAAGTTAGAAGCAGAGCCAATATTGCAAGATGTCGATAGTCCATATCTCGGAAACTATAAGAGATAATGCAATTTGGCAATCGGCAACGTAATTAACATGCCGAATATTACTTGGAATGTGAATTGGAGAGAAATTGCTAATTCATAAGACCATTTTACAATTTTGACCCAAGTTAGAAGCAGAGCCAATATTGTAAAATGTCGATAGTCCATATCTCGGAAACTATAAGAGATAATGCAATTTGGCCATCGGCAGTGTAATTAGCATGCCGAATATTACTTGGAATGTGAATTACAACGAAATCGCTAATTCATAAGACCATTTTACAATTCTGGCCCAAGTTAGAAGAAGAGCCAATATTGTAAAATGTCGATAGTCCATATCTCGGAAACTATAAGAGATAATGCAATTTGGCCATCGGCAGTGTAATTAGCATGCCGAATATTACTTGGAATGTGAATTACAACGAAATCGCTAATTCATAAGACCATTTTACAATTCTGGCCCAAGTTAGAAGCAGAGCCAATATTGCAAGATGTCGATAGTCCATATCTCGGAAACTATAAGAGATAATGCAATTTGGCAATCGGCAACGTAATTAGCATGTCGAATATTACTTGGAATGTGAACTGGAGCGAAATCGCTAATTCATAAGACCACTTTACAATTTTGACCCAAGTTAGAAGAAGAGCCAATATTGTAATATGTCGATAGTCCATATCTCGGAAACTATAAGAGATAATGCAATTTGGCCATCGGCAGTGTAATTAGCATGCCGAATATTATTTGGAATGTGAATTACAACGAAATCGCTAATTCATAAGACCATTTTACAATTCTGGCCCAAGTTAGAAGCAGAGCCAATATTGCAAGATGTCGATAGTCCATATCTCGGAAACTATAAGAGATAATGCAATTTGGCAATCGGCGACGTAATTAGCATGCCGAATATTACTTGGAATGTGAATTACAACGAAATCGCTAATTCATAAGACCATTTTACAATTCTGGCCCAAGTTAGAAGCAGAGCCAATATTGCAAGATGTCGATAGTCCATATCTCGGAAACTATAAGAGATAATGCTATTTGGCAATCGGCAACGTAATTAGCATGCCGAATATTACTTGGAATGTGAACTACAACGAAATCGCTAATTCATAAGACCAATTTATAATTTTGACCCAAGTTAGAAGAAGAGCCAATATTGTAAAATGTCGATAGTCCATATCTCGGAAACTATAAGAGATAATGCAATTTGGCCATCGGCAGTGTAATTAGCATGCCGAATATTACTTGGAATGTGAATTACAACGAAATCGCTAATTCATAAGACCATTTTACAATTCTGGCCCAAGTTAGAAGCAGAGCCAATATTGCAAGATGTCGATAGTCCATATCTCGGAAACTATAAGAGATAATGCAATTTGGCAATCGGCAACGTAATTAACATGCCGAATATTACTTGGAATGTGAATTGGAGAGAAATTGCTAATTCATAAGACCATTTTACAATTTTGACCCAAGTTAGAAGCAGAGCCAATATTGTAAAATGTCGATAGTCCATATCTCGGAAACTATAAGAGATAATGCAATTTGGCCATCGGCAGTGTAATTAGCATGCCGAATATTACTTGGAATGTGAATTACAACGAAATCGCTAATTCATAAGACCATTTTACAATTCTGGCCCAAGTTAGAAGAAGAGCCAATATTGTAAAATGTCGATAGTCCATATCTCGGAAACTATAAGAGATAATGCAATTTGGCCATCGGCAGTGTAATTAGCATGCCGAATATTACTTGGAATGTGAATTACAACGAAATCGCTAATTCATAAGACCATTTTACAATTCTGGCCCAAGTTAGAAGCAGAGCCAATATTGCAAGATGTCGATAGTCCATATCTCGGAAACTATAAGAGATAATGCAATTTGGCAATCGGCAACGTAATTAGCATGTCGAATATTACTTGGAATGTGAACTGGAGCGAAATCGCTAATTCATAAGACCATTTTACAATTCTGGCCCAAGTTAGAAGCAGAGCCAATATTGCAAGATGTCGATAGTCCATATCTCGGAAACTATAAGAGATAATGCAATTTGGCAATCGGCAACGTAATTAGCATGCCGAATATTACTTGGAATGTGAATTGCAACGAAATCGCTAATTCATAAGACCATTTTACAATTCTGGCCCAAGTTAGAAGCAGAGCCAATATTGCAAGATGTCGATAGTCCATATCTCGGAAACTATAAGAGATAATGCAATTTGGCAATCGGCAACGTAATTAGCATGCCGAATATTACTTGGAATGTGAATTACAACGAAATCGCTTATTCATAAGACCATTTTACAATTCTGGCCCAAGTTAGAAGCAGAGCCAATATTGCAAGATGTCGATAGTCCATATCTCGGAAACTATAAGAGATAATGCAATTTGGCAATCGGCAACGTAATTAGCATGCCGAATATTACTTGGAATGTGAATTGGAGCGAAATTGCTAATTCATAAGACCATTTTACAATTTTGACCCAAGTTAGAAGCAGAGCCAATATTGTAAAATGTCGATAGTCCATATCTCGGAAACTATAAGAGATAATGCAATTTGGCCATCGGCAGTGTAATTAGCATGCCGAATATTACTTGGAATGTGAATTACAACAAAATCGCTAATTCATAAGACCATTTTACAATTCTGGCCCAAGTTAGAAGAAGAGCCAATATTGTAAAATGTCGATAGTCCATATCTCGGAAACTATAAGAGATAATGCAATTTGGCCATCGGTAGTGTATTTAGCATGCCGAATATTACTTGGAATGTGAATTACAACGAAATCGCTAATTCATAAGACCATTTTACAATTCTGGCCCAAGTTAGAAGCAGAGCCAATATTGCGAGATGTCGATAGTCCATATCTCGGAAACTATAAGAGATAATGCAATTTGGCAATCGGCAACGTAATTAGCATGCCGAATATTACTTGGAATGTGAATTACAACGAAATCGCTAATTCATAAGACCAATTTACAATTTTGACCCAAGTTAGAAGAAGAGCCAATATTGTAAAATGTCGATAGCCCATATCTCGGAAACTATAAGAGATAATGCAATTTGGCCATCGGCAGTGTAATTAGCATGCCGAATATTACTTGGAATGTGAATTACAACGAAATCGCTAATTCATAAGACCATTTTACAATTCTGGCCCAAGTTAGAAGCAGAGCCAATATTGTAAAATGTCGATAGTCCATATCTCGGAAACTATAAGAGATAATGCAATTTGGCAATCGGCAACGTAATTAGCATGCCGAATATTACTTGGAATGTGAATTACAACGAAATCGCTAATTCATAAGACCAATTTACAATTTTGACCCAAGTTAGAAGAAGAGCCAATATTGTAAAATGTCGATAGTTCATATCTCGGAAACTATAAGAGATAATGTAATTTGGCCATCGGCAGTGTAATTAGTATGCCGAATATTACTTGGAATGAGAATTACAACGAAATCGCTAATACATAAGACCATTTTACAATTCTGGCCCAAGTTAGAAGCAGAGCCAATATTGTAAAATGTCGATAGTCCATATCTCGCAAACTATAAGAGATAATGCAATTTGGCAATCGGCAACGTAATTAGCATGCCGAATATTACTTGGAATGTGAATTGGAGCGAAATCGCTAATTCATAAGACCATTTTACAATTCTGGCCCAAGTTAGAAGCAGAGCCAATATTGCAAGATGTCGATAGTCCATATCTCGGAAACTATAAGAGATAATGCAATTTGGCAATCGGCGACGTAATTAGCATGCCGAATATTACTTGGAATGTGAATTACAACGAAATCGCTAATTCATAAGACCATTTTACAATTCTGGCCCAAGTTAGAAGCAGAGCCAATATTGCAAGATGTCGATAGTCCATATCTCGGAAACTATAAGAGATAATGCAATTTGGCAATCGGCAACGTAATTAGCATGCCGAATATTACTTGGAATGTGAATTACAACGAAATCGCTAATTCATAAGACCAATTTACAATTTTGACCCAAGTTAGAAGAAGAGCCAATATTGTAAAATGTCGATAGTCCATATCTCGGAAAATATAAGAGATAATGCAATTTGGCCATCGGCAGTGTAATTAGCATGCCGAATATTACTTGGAATGAGAATTACAAAGAAATCGCTAATTCATAAGACCATTTTACAATTCTGGCCCAAGTTAGAAGCAGAGCCAATATTGTAAAATGTCGATAGTCCATATCTCGGAAACTATAAGAGATAATGCAATTTGGCAATCGGCAACGTAATTAGCATGCCGAATATTACTTGGAATGTGAATTGGAGCGAAATCGCTAATTCATAAGACTATTTTACAATTCTGGCCCAAGTTAGAAGAAGAGCCAATATTGTAAAATGTCGATAGCCCATATCTCGGAAACTATAAGAGATAATGCAATTTGGCCATCGGCAGTGTAATTAGCATGCCGAATATTACTTGGAATGTGAATTACAACGAAATCGCTAATTCATAAGACCATTTTACAATTCTGGCCCAAGTTAGAAGCAGAGCCAATATTGTAAAATGTCGATAGTCCATATCTCGGAAACTATAAGAGATAATGCAATTTGGCAATCGGCAACGTAATTAGCATGCCGAATATTACTTGGAATGTGAATTACAACGAAATCGCTAATTCATAAGACCAATTTACAATTTTGACCCAAGTTAGAAGAAGAGCCAATATTGTAAAATGTCGATAGTTCATATCTCGGAAACTATAAGAGATAATGCAATTTGGCCATCGGCAGTGTAATTAGCATGCCGAATATTACTTGGAATGAGAATTACAACGAAATCGCTAATACATAAGACCATTTTACAATTCTGGCCCAAGTTAGAAGCAGAGCCAATATTGTAAAATGTCGATAGTCCATATCTCGCAAACTATAAGAGATAATGCAATTTGGCAATCGGCAACGTAATTAGCATGCCGAATATTACTTGGAATGTGAATTGGAGCGAAATCGCTAATTCATAAGACCATTTTACAATTCTGGCCCAAGTTAGAAGCAGAGCCAATATTGCAAGATGTCGATAGTCCATATCTCGGAAACTATAAGAGATAATGCAATTTGGCAATCGGCGACGTAATTAGCATGCCGAATATTACTTGGAATGTGAATTACAACGAAATCGCTAATTCATAAGACCATTTCACAATTCTGGCCCAAGTTAGAAGCAGAGCCAATATTGCAAGATGTCGATAGTCCATATCTCGGAAACTATAAGAGATAATGCAATTTGGCAATCGGCAACGTAATTAGCATGCCGAATATTACTTGGAATGTGAATTACAACGAAATCGCTAATTCATAAGACCAATTTACAATTTTGACCCAAGTTAGAAGAAGAGCCAATATTGTAAAATGTCGATAGTCCATATCTCGGAAACTATAAGAGATAATGCAATTTGGCCATCGGCAGTGTAATTAGCATGCCGAATATTACTTGGAATGTAAATTACAACGAAATCGCTAATTCATAAGACCATTTTACAATTCTGGCCCAAGTTAGAAGCAGAGCCAATATTGCAAGATGTCGATAGTCCATATCTCGGAAACTATAAGAGATAATGCAATTTGGCAATCGGCAACGTAATTAGCATGCCGAATATTACTTGGAATGTGAATCACAACGAAATCGCTAATTCATAAGGCCAATTTACAATTTTGACCCAAGTTAGAAGAAGAGCCAATATTGTAAAATGTCGATAGTCCATATCTCGGAAACTATAAGAGATAATGCAATTTGGCCATCGGCAGTGTAATTAGCATGCCGAATATTACTTGGAATGAGAATTACAAAGAAATCGCTAATTCATAAGACCATTTTACAATTCTGGCCCAAGTTAGAAGCAGAGCCAATATTGTAAAATGTCGATAGTCCATATCTCGGAAACTATAAGAGATAATGCAATTTGGCAATCGGCAACGTAATTAGCATGCCGAATATTACTTGGAATGTGAATTGGAGCGAAATCGCTAATTCATAAGACTATTTTACAATTCTGGCCCAAGTTAGAAGCAGAGCCAATATTGCAAGATGTCGATAGTCCATATCTCGGAAACTATAAGAGATAATGCAATTTGGCAATCGGCAACGTAATTAGCATGCCGAATATTACTTGGAATGTGAACTGGAGCGAAATCGCTAATTCATAAGACCACTTTACAATTTTGACCCAAGTTAGAAGAAGAGCCAATATTGTAAAATGTCGATAGTCCATATCTCGGAAACTATAAGAGATAATGCAATTTGGCCATCGGCAGTGTAATTAGCATGCCGAATATTATTTGGAATGTGAATTACAACGAAATCGCTAATTCATAAGACCATTTTACAATTCTGGCCCAAGTTAGAAGCAGAGCCAATATTGCAAGATGTCGATAGTCCATATCTCGGAAACTATAAGAGATAATGCAATTTGGCAATCGGCGACGTAATTAGCATGCCGAATATTACTTGGAATGTGAATTACAACGAAATCGCTAATTCATAAGACCATTTTACAATTCTGGCCCAAGTTAGAAGCAGAGCCAATATTGCAAGATGTCGATAGTCCATATCTCGGAAACTATAAGAGATAATGCAATTTGGCAATCGGCAACGTAATTAGCATGCCGAATATTACTTGGAATGTGAATTACAACGAAATCGCTAATTCATAAGACCAATTTACAATTTTGACCCAAGTTAGAAGAAGAGCCAATATTGTAAAATGTCGATAGTCCATATCTCGGAAACTATAAGAGATAATGCAATTTGGCCATCGGCAGTGTAATTAGCATGCCGAATATTACTTGGAATGTGAATTACAACGAAATCGCTAATTCATAAGACCATTTTACAATTCTGGCCCAAGTTAGAAGCAGAGCCAATATTGTAAAATGTCGATAGTCCATATCTCGGAAACTATAAGAGATAATGCAATTTGGCAATCGGCAACGTAATTAGCATGCCGAATATTACTTGGAATGTGAATTGGAGCGAAATCGCTAATTCATAAGACCATTTTACAATTCTGGCCCAAGTTAGAAGCAGAGCCAATATTGCAAGATGTCGATAGTCCATATCTCGGAAACTATAAGAGATAATGCAATTTGGCAATCGGCAACGTAATTAGCATGCCGAATATTACTTGGAATGTGAACTGGAGCGAAATCGCTAATTCATAAGACCACTTTACAATTTTGACCCAAGTTAGAAGAAGAGCCAATATTGTAAAATGTCGATAGTCCATATCTCGGAAACTATAAGAGATAATGCAATTTGGCCATCGGCAGTGTAATTAGCATGCCGAATATTATTTGAAATGTGAATTACAACGAAATCGCTAATTCATAAGACCATTTTACAATTCTGGCCCAAGTTAGAAGCAGAGCCAATATTGCAAGATGTCGATAGTCCATATCTCGGAAACTATAAGAGATAATGCAATTTGGCAATCGGCGACGTAATTAGCATGCCGAATATTACTTGGAATGTGAATTACAACGAAATCGCTAATTCATAAGACCATTTTACAATTCTGGCCCAAGTTAGAAGCAGAGCCAATATTGCAAGATGTCGATAGTCCATATCTCCGAAACTATAAGAGATAATGCAATTTGGCAATCGGCAACGTAATTAGCATGCCGAATATTACTTGGAATGTGAATTACAACGAAATCGCTAATTCATAAGACCAATTTACAATTTTGACCCAAGTTAGAAGAAGAGCCAATATTGTAAAATGTCTATAGTCCATATCTCGGAAACTATAAGAGATAATGCAATTTGGCCATCGGCAGTGTAATTAGCATGCCGAATATTACTTGGAATGTGAATTACAACGAAATCGCTAATTCATAAGACCATTTTACAATTCTCGCCCAAGTTAGAAGCAGAGCCAATATTGCAAGATGTCGATAGTCCATATCTCGGAAACTATAAGAGATAATGCAATTTGGCAATCGGCAACGTAATTAGCATGCCGAATATTACTTGGAATGTGAATTACAACGAAATCGCTAATTCATAAGACCAATTTACAATTTTGACCCAAGTTAGAAGAAGAGCCAATATTGTAAAATGTCGATAGTCCATATCTCGGAAACTATAAGAGATAATGCAATTTGGCCATCGGCAGTGTAATTAGCATGCCGAATATTACTTGGAATGTGAATTGGAGCGAAATCGCTAATTCATAAGACCATTTTACAATTCTGGCCCAAGTTAGAAGCAGAGCCAATATTGCAAGATGTCGATAGTCCATATCTCGGAAACTATAAGAGATAATGCAATTTGGCAATCGACAACGTAATTAGCATGCCGAATATTACTTGGAATGTGAACTGGAGCGAAATCGCTAATTCATAAGACCACTTTACAATTTTGACCCAAGTTAGAAGAAGAGCCAATATTGTAAAATGTCGATAGTCCATATCTCGGAAACTATAAGAAATAATGCAATTTGGCCATCGGCAGTGTAATTAGCATGCCGAATATTATTTGGAATGTGAATTACAACGAAATCGCTAATTCATAAGACCATTTTACAATTCTGGCCCAAGTTAGAAGCAGAGCCAATATTGCAAGATGTCGATAGTCCATATCTCGGAAACTATAAGAGATAATGCAATTTGGCAATCGGCGACGTAATTAGCATGCCGAATATTACTTGGAATGTGAATTACAACGAAATCGCTAATTCATAATACCATTTTACAATTCTGGCCCAAGTTAGAAGCAGAGCCAATATTGCAAGATGTCGATAGTCTATATCTCGGAAACTATAAGAGATAATGCAATTTGGCAATCGGCAACGTAATTAGCATGCCGAATATTACTTGGAATGTGAACTGGAGCGAAATCGCTAATTCATAAGACCATTTTACAATTTTGACCCAAGTTAGAAGAAGAGCCAATATTGTAAAATGTCGATAGTCCATATCTCGGAAACTATAAGAGATAATGCAATTTGGCAATCGGCAACGTAATTAGCATGCCGAATATTACTTGGAATGTGAATTGGAGCGAAATTGCTAATTCATAAGACCCTTTTACAATTTTGACCCAAGTTAGAAGCAGAGCCAATATTGTAAAATGTCGATAGTCCATATCTCGGAAACTATAAGAGATAATGCAATTTGGCAATCGGCAACGTAATTAGCATGCCGAATATTACTTGGAATGTGAATTACAACGAAATCGCTAATTCATAAGACCATTTTACAATTCTGGCCCAAGTTAGAAGCAGAGCCAATATTGCAAGATGTCGATAGTCCATATCTCGGAAACTATAAGAGATAATGCAATTTGGCAATCGGCAACGTAATTAGCATGCCGAATATTACTTGGAATGTGAATTGGAGCGAAATCGCTAATTCATAAGACCATTTTACAATTCTGGCCCAAGTTAGAAGCAGAGCCAATATTGCAAGATGTCGATAGTCCATATCTCGGAAACTATAAGAGATAATGCAATTTGGCAAACGGCAACGTAATTAGCATGCCGAATATTACTTGGAATGTGAACTGGAGCGAAATCGCTAATTCATAAGACCATTTTACAATTTTGACCCAAGTTAGTAGAAGAGCCAATATTGTAAAATGTCAATAGTCCATATCTCGGAAACTATAAGAGATAATGCAATTTGGCAATCGGCAACGTAATTAGCATGCCGAATATTACTTGGAATGTGAATTATAACGAAATCGCTAATTCATAAGACCATTTTACAATTCTGGCTCAAGTTAGAAGCAGAGCTAATATTGCAAGATGTCGATAGTCCATATCTTGGAAACTATAAGAGATAATGCAATTTGGCAATCGGCAACGTAATTAGAATGCCGAATATTACTTGGAATGTGAATTACAACGAAATCGCTAATTCATAAGACCAATTTACAATTTTGACCCAAGTTAGAAGAAGAGCCAATATTGTAAAATGTCGAAAGTCCATATCTCGGAAACTATAAGAGATAATGCACTTTGGCCATCGGCAGTGTAATTAGCATGCCGAATATTACTTGGAATGTGAATTACAACGAAATCGCTAATTCATAAGACCATTTTACAATTCTGGCCCAAGTTAGAAGCAGAGCCAATATTGCAAGATGTCGATAGTCCATATCTCGGAAACTATAAGAGATAATGCAATTTGGCAATCGGCAAAGTAATTAGCATGCCGAATATTACTTGGAATGTGAATTACAACGAAATCGCTAATTCATAAGACCATTTTACAATTCTGGCCCAAGTTAGAAGCAGAGCCAATATTGTAAAATGTCGATAGTCCATATCTCGGAAACTATAAGAGATAATGCAATTTGGCCATCGGCAGTGTAATTAGCATGCCGAATATTACTTGGAATGTGAATTACAACGAAATCGCTAATTCATAAGACCATTTTACAATTCTGGCCCAAATTAGAAGCAGAGCCAATATTGCAAGATGTCGATAGTCCATATCTCGGAAACTATAAGAGATAATGCAATTTGGCAATCGGCAACGTAATTAGCATGCCGAATATTACTTGGAATGTGAATTGGAGCGAAATCGCTAATTCATAAGACCATTTTACAATTCTGGCCCAAGTTAGAAGCAGAGCCAATATTGCAAGATGTCGATAGTCCATATCTCGGAAACTATAAGAGATAATGCAATTTGGAAATCGGCAACGTAATTAGCATGCCGAATATTACTTGGAATGTGAACTGGAGCGAAATCGCTAATTCATAAGACCATTTTACAATTTTGACCCAAGTTAGAAGAAGAGCCAATATTGTAAAATGTCGATAGTCCATATCTCGGAAACTATAAGAGATAATGCAATTTGGCAATCGGCAACGTAATTAGCATGCCGAATATTACTTGGAATGTGAATTACAACGAAATCGCTAATTCATAAGACCATTTTACAATTCTGGCTCAAGTTAGAAGCAGAGCCAATATTGCAAGATGTCGATAGTCCATATCTCGGAAACTATAAGAGTTAATGCAATCTGGCAATCGGCAACGTAATTAGCATGCCGAATATTACTTGGAATGTGAATTGGAGCGAAATTGCTAATTCATAAGACCATTTTACAATTTTGACCCAAGTTAGAAGCAGAGCCAATATTGTAAAATGTCGATAGTCCATATCTCGGAAACTATAAGAGATAATGCAATTTGGCAATCGGCAACGTAATTAGCATGCCGAATATTACTTGGAATGTGAATTACAACGAAATCGCTAATTCATAAGACCATTTTACAATTCTGGCCCAAGTTAGAAGCAGAGTCAATATTGCAAGATGTCGATAGTCCATATCTCGGAAACTATAAGAGATAATGCAATTTGGCAATCGGCAACGTAATTAGCATGCCGAATATTACTTGGAATGTGAATTACAGCGAAATCGCTAATTCATAAGACCATTTTACAATTCTGGCCCAAGTTAGAAGAAAAGCCAATATTGTAAAATGTCGATAGTCCATATCTCGGAAACTATAAGAGATAATGCAATTTGGCCATCGGCAGTGTAATCAGTATGCCGAATATTACTTGGAATGTGAATTACAACGAAATCGCTAATTCATAAGACCATTTTACAATTCTGGCCCAAGTTAGAAGCAGAGCCAATATTGCAAGATGTCGATAGTCCATATCTCGGAAACTATAAGAGATAATGCAATTTGGCAATCGGCAACGTAATTAGCATGCCGAATATTGCTTGTAATGTGAATTACAACAAAATCGCTAATTCATAAGACCATTTTACAGTTCTGGCCCAAGTTAGAAGCCGAGCCAATATTGCAAGATGTCGATAGTCCATATCTCGGAAACTATAAGAGATAATGCAATTTGGCAATCGGCAACGTAATTAGCATGCCGAATATTACTTGGAATGTGAATTACAACGAAATCGCTAATTCATAAGACCAATTTACAATTTTGACCCAAGTTAGAAGAAGAGCCAATATTGTAAAATGTCGATAGTCCATATCTCGGAAACTATAAGAGATAATGCAATTTGGCCATCGGCAGTGTAATTAGCATGCCGAATATTACTTGGAATGTGAATTACAACGAAATCGCTAATTCATAAGGCCATTTTACAATTCTGGCCCAAGTTAGAAGAAGAGCCAATATTGTAAAATGTCGATAGTCCATATCTCGGAAACTATAAGAGATAATGCAATTTGGCCATCGGCAGTGTAATTAGCATGCCGAATATTACTTGGAATGTGAATTACAACGAAATCGCTAATTCATAAGACCAATTTACAATTTTGACCCAAGTTAGAAGAAGAGCCAATATTGTAAAATGTCGATAGTCCATATCTCGGAAACTATAAGAGATAATGCAATTTGGCAATCGGCAACGTAATTAGCATGCCGAATATTACTTGGAATGTGAATTACAACGAAATCGCTAATTCATAAGACCATTTTACATTTCTGGCCCAAGTTAGAAGCAGCGCCAATATTGTATAATGTCGACAGTCCATATCTCGGAAGCTATAAGAGATAATGCAATTTGGCAATCGGCAACGTAATTAGCATGCCGAATATTACTTGGAATGTGAATTACAACGAAATCGCTAATTCATAAAACCATTTTACAATTCTGGCCCAAGTTAGAAGCAGAGCCAATATTGTAAAATGTCGATAGTCCATATCTCGGAAACTATAAGAGATAATGCAATTTGGCAATCGGCAACGTAATTAGCATGCCGAATATTACTTGGAATGTGAATTACAACGAAATCGCTAATTCATAAGACCAATTTACAATTTTGACCCAAGTTAGAAGAAGAGCCAATATTGTAAAATGTCGATAGTTCATATCTCGGAAACTATAAAAGATAATGCAATTTGGCCATCGGCAACGTAATTAGCATGCCGAATATTACTTGGAATGTGAATTACAACGAAATCGCTAATTCATAAGACCAATTTACAATTTTGACCCAAGTTAGAAGAAGAGCCAATATTGTAAAATGTCGATAGTCCATATCTCGGAAACTATAAGAGATAATGCAATTTGGCCATCGGCAGTGTAATTAGCATGCCGAATATTACTTGGAATGAGAATTACAACGAAATCGCTAATTCATAAGACCATTTTACAATTCTGGCCCAAGTTAGAAGCAGAGCCAATATTGTAAAATGTCGATAGTCCATATCTCGGAAACTATAAGAGATAATGCAATTTGGCAATCGGCAACGTAATTAGCACGCCGAATATTACTTGGAATGTGAATTGGAGCGAAATCGCTAATTCATAAGACCATTTTACAATTCTGGCCCAAGTTAGAAGCAGAGCCAATATTGCAAGATGTCGATAGTCCATATCTCGGAAACTATAAGAGATAATGCAATTTGGCAATCGGCAACGTAATTAGCATGCCGAATATTACTTGGAATGTGAACTGGAGCGAAATCGCTAATTCATAAGACCACTTTACAATTTTGACCCAAGTTAGAAGAAGAGCCAATATTGTAAAATGTCGATAGTCCATATCTCGGAAACTATAAGAGATAATGCAATTTGGCCATCGGCAGTGTAATTAGCATGCCGAATATTATTTGGAATGTGAATTACAACGAAATCGCTAATTCATAAGACCATTTTACAATTCTGGCCCAAGTTAGAAGCAGAGCCAATATTGCAAGATGTCGATAGTCCATATCTCGGAAACTATAAGAGATAATGCAATTTGGCAATCGGCGACGTAATTAGCATGCCGAATATTACTTGGAATGTGAATTACAACGAAATCGCTAATTCATAAGACCATTTTACAATTCTGGCCCAAGTTAGAAGCAGAGCCAATATTGCAAGATGTCGATAGTCCATATCTCGGAAACTATAAGAGATAATGCAATTTGGCAATCGGCAACGTAATTAGCATGCCGAATATTACTTGGAATGTGAATTACAACGAAATCGCTAATTCATAAGACCAATTTACAATTTTGACCCAAGTTAGAAGAAGAGCCAATATTGTAAAATGTCGATAGTCCATATCTCGGAAACTATAAGAGATAATGCAATTTGGCCATCGGCAGTGTAATTAGCATGCCGAATATTACTTGGAATGTGAATTACAACGAAATCGCTAATTCATAAGACCATTTTACAATTCTGGCCCAAGTTAGAAGCAGAGCCAATATTGCAAGATGTCGATAGTCCATATCTCGGAAACTATAAGAGATAATGCAATTTGGCAATCGGCAACGTAATTAGCATGCCGAATATTACTTGGAATGTGAATTACAACGAAATCGCTAATTCATAAGACCAATTTACAATTTTGACCCAAGTTAGAAGAAGAGCCAATATTGTAAAATGTCGATAGTCCATATCTCGGAAACTATAAGAGATAATGCAATTTGGCCATCGGCAGTGTAATTAGCATGCCGAATATTACTTGGAATGAGAATTACAACGAAATCGCTAATTCATAAGACCATTTTACAATTCTGGCCCAAGTTAGAAGCAGAGCCAATATTGTAAAATGTCGATAGTCCATATCTCGGAAACTATAAGAGATAATGCAATTTGGCAATCGGCAACGTAATTAGCATGCCGAATATTACTTGGAATGTGAATTGGAGCGAAATCGCTAATTCATAAGACCATTTTACAATTCTGGCCCAAGTTAGAAGCAGAGCCAATATTGCAAGATGTCGATAGTCCATATCTCGGAAACTATAAGAGATAATGCAATTTGGCAATCGGCGACGTAATTAGCATGCCGAATATTACTTGGAATGTGAATTGGAGCGAAATCGCTAATTCATAAGACCATTTTACAATTCTGGCCCAAGTTAGAAGCAGAGCCAATATTGCAAGATGTCGATAGTCCATATCTCGGAAACTATAAGAGATAATGCAATTTGGCAATCGGCAACGTAATTAGCATGCCGAATATTACTTGGAATGTGAACTGGAGCGAAATCGCTAATTCATAAGACCACTTTACAATTTTGACCCAAGTTAGAAGAAGAGCCAATATTGTAAAATGTCGATAGTCCATATCTCGGAAACTATAAGAGATAATGCAATTTGGCCATCGGCAGTGTAATTAGCATGCCGAATATTATTTGGAATGTGAATTACAACGAAATCGCTAATTCATAAGACCATTTTACAATTCTGGCCCAAGTTAGAAGCAGAGCCAATATTGCAAGATGTCGATAGTCCATATCTCGGAAACTATAAGAGATAATGCAATTTGGCAATCGGCGACGTAATTAGCATGCCGAATATTACTTGGAATGTGAATTACAACGAAATCGCTAATTCATAATACCATTTTACAATTCTGGCCCAAGTTAGAAGAAGAGCCAATATTGTAAAATGTCGATAGTCCATATCTCAGAGACTATAAGAGATAATGCAATTTTGCCATCGGCAGTGTAATTAGCATGCCGAATATTACTTGGAACGTGAATTACAACGAAATCGCTAATTCATAAGACCAATTTACAATTTTGACCCAAGTTAGAAGAAGAGCCAATATTGTAAAATGTCGATAGTCCATATCTCAGAAACTATAAGAGATAATGCAATTTGGCCATCGGCAGTGTAATTAGCATGCCGAATATTACTTGGAACGTGAATTACAACGAAATCGCTAATTCATAAGACCAATTTACAATTTTGACCCAAGTTAGAAGAAGAGCCAATATTGTAAAATGTCGATAGTCCATATCTCAGAAACTATAAGAGATAATGCAATTTGGCCATCGGCAGTGTAATTAGCATGCCGAATATTACTTGGAATGTGAATTACAACGAAATCGCTAATTCATAAGACCATTTTACAATTCTGGCCCAAGTTAGAAGCAGAGCCAATATTGTAAAATGTCGATAGTCCATATCTCGGAAACTATAAGAGATAATGCAATTTGGCAATCGGCAACGTAATTAGCATGCCGAATATTACTTGGAATGTGAACTGGAGCGAAATCGCTAATTCATAAGACCACTTTACAATTTTGACCCAAGTTAGAAGAAGAGCCAATATTGTAAAATGTCGATAGTCCATATCTCGGAAACTATAAGAGATAATGCAATTTGGCCATCGGCAGTGTAATTAGCATGCCGAATATTACTTGGAATGTGAATTACAACGAAATCGCTAATTCATAAGGCCATTTTACAATTCTGGCCCAAGTTAGAAGAAGAGCCAATATTGTAAAATGTCGATAGTCCATATCTCGGAAACTATAAGGGATAATGCAATTTGGCCATCAGCAGTGTAATTAGCATGCCGAATATTACTTGGAATGTGAATTACAACGAAATCGCTAATTCATAAGACCAATTTACAATTTTGACCCAAGTTAGAAGAAGAGCCAATATTGTAAAATGTCGATAGTCCATATCTCGGAAACTATAAGAGATAATGCAATTTGGCAATCGGCAACGTAATTAGCATGCCGAATATTACTTGGAATGTGAATTACAACGAAATCGCTAATTCATAAGACCATTTTACATTTCTGGCCCAAGTTAGAAGCAGCGCCAATATTGTATAATGTCGACAGTCCATATCTCGGAAGCTATAAGAGATAATGCAATTTGGCAATCGGCAACGTAATTAGCATGCCGAATATTACTTGGAATGTGAATTACAACGAAATCGATAATTCATAAAACCATTTTACAATTCTGGCCCAAGTTAGAAGCAGAGCCAATATTGTAAAATGTCGATAGTCCATATCTCGGAAACTATAAGAGATAATGCAATTTGGCAATCGGCAACGTAATTAGCATGCCGAATATTACTTGGAATGTGAATTACAACGAAATCGCTAATTCATAAGACCAATTTACAATTTTGACCCAAGTTAGAAGAAGAGCCAATATTGTAAAATGTCGATAGTCCATATCTCGGAAACTATAAAAGATAATGCAATTTGGCCATCGGCAACGTAATTAGCATGCCGAATATTACTTGGAATGTGAATTACAACGAAATCGCTAATTCATAAGACCAATTTACAATTTTGACCCAAGTTAGAAGAAGAGCCAATATTGTAAAATGTCGATAGTCCATATCTCGGAAACTATAAGAGATAATGCAATTTGGCCATCGGCAGTGTAATTAGCATGCCGAATATTACTTGGAATGAGAATTACAACGAAATCGCTAATTCATAAGACCATTTTACAATTCTGGCCCAAGTTAGAAGCAGAGCCAATATTGTAAAATGTCGATAGTCCATATCTCGGAAACTATAAGAGATAATGCAATTTGGCAATCGGCAACGTAATTAGCATGCCGAATATTACTTGGAATGTGAATTGGAGCGAAATCGCTAATTCATAAGACCATTTTACAATTCTGGCCCAAGTTAGAAGCAGAGCCAATATTGCAAGATGTCGATAGTCCATATCTCGGAAACTATAAGAGATAATGCAATTTGGCAATCGGCAACGTAATTAGCATGCCGAATATTACTTGGAATGTGAACTGGAGCGAAATCGCTAATTCATAAGACCACTTTACAATTTTGACCCAAGTTAGAAGAAGAGCCAATATTGTAAAATGTCGATAGTCCATATCTCGGAAACTATAAGAGATAATGCAATTTGGCCATCGGCAGTGTAATTAGCATGCCGAATATTATTTGGAATGTGAATTACAACGAAATCGCTAATTCATAAGACCATTTTACAATTCTGGCCCAAGTTAGAAGCAGAGCCAATATTGCAAGATGTCGATAGTCCATATCTCGGAAACTATAAGAGATAATGCAATTTGGCAATCGGCGACGTAATTAGCATGCCGAATATTACTTGGAATGTGAATTACAACGAAATCGCTAATTCATAAGACCATTTTACAATTCTGGCCCAAGTTAGAAGCAGAGCCAATATTGCAAGATGTCGATAGTCCATATCTCGGAAACTATAAGAGATAATGCAATTTGGCAATCGGCAACGTAATTAGCATGCCGAATATTACTTGGAATGTGAATTACAACGAAATCGCTAATTCATAAGACCAATTTACAATTTTGACCCAAGTTAGAAGAAGAGCCAATATTGTAAAATGTCGATAGTCCATATCTCGGAAACTATAAGAGATAATGCAATTTGGCCATCGGCAGTGTAATTAGCATGCCGAATATTACTTGGAATGTGAATTACAACGAAATCGCTAATTCATAAGACCATTTTACAATTCTGGCCCAAGTTAGAAGCAGAGCCAATATTGCAAGATGTCGATAGTCCATATCTCGGAAACTATAAGAGATAATGCAATTTGGCAATCGGCAACGTAATTAGCATGCCGAATATTACTTGGAATGTGAATTACAACGAAATCGCTAATTCATAAGACCAATTTACAATTTTGACCCAAGTTAGAAGAAGAGCCAATATTGTAAAATGTCGATAGTCCATATCTCGGAAACTATAAGAGATAATGCAATTTGGCCATCGGCAGTGTAATTAGCATGCCGAATATTACTTGGAATGAGAATTACAACGAAATCGCTAATTCATAAGACCATTTTACAATTCTGGCCCAAGTTAGAAGCAGAGCCAATATTGTAAAATGTCGATAGTCCATATCTCGGAAACTATAAGAGATAATGCAATTTGGCAATCGGCAACGTAATTAGCATGCCGAATATTACTTGGAATGTGAATTACAACGAAATCGCTAATTCATAAGACCATTTTACAATTCTGGCCCAAGTTAGAAGCAGAGTCAATATTGCAAGATGTCGATAGTCCATATCTCGGAAACTATAAGAGATAATGCAATTTGGCAATCGGCAACGTAATTAGCATGCCGAATATTACTTGGAATGTGAATTACAGCGAAATCGCTAATTCATAAGACCATTTTACAATTCTGGCCCAAGTTAGAAGAAAAGCCAATATTGTAAAATGTCGATAGTCCATATCTCGGAAACTATAAGAGATAATGCAATTTGGCCATCGGCAGTGTAATCAGTATGCCGAATATTACTTGGAATGTGAATTTCAACGAAATCGCTAATTCATAAGACCATTTTACAATTCTGGCCCAAGTTAGAAGCAGAGCCAATATTGCAAGATGTCGATAGTCCATATCTCGGAAACTATAAGAGATAATGCAATTTGGCATTCGGCAACGTAATTAGCATGCCGAATATTGCTTGTAATGTGAATTACAACAAAATCGCTAATTCATAAGACCATTTTACAATTCTGGCCCAAGTTAGAAGCAGAGCCAATATTGCAAGATGTCGATAGTCCATATCTCGGAAACTATAAGAGATAATGCAATTTGGCAATCGGCAACGTAATTAGCATGCCGAATATTACTTGGAATGTGAATTACAACGAAATCGCTAATTCATAAGACCAATTTACAATTTTGACCCAAGTTAGAAGAAGAGCCAATATTGTAAAATGTCGATAGTCCATATCTCGGAAACTATAAGAGATAATGCAATTTGGCCCTCGGCAGTGTAATTAGCATGCCGAATATTACTTGGAATGTGAATTACAACGAAATCGCTAATTCATAAGGCCATTTTACAATTCTGGCCCAAGTTAGAAGAAGAGCCAATATTGTAAAATGTCGATAGTCCATATCTCGGAAACTATAAGAGATAATGCAATTTGGCCATCGGCAGTGTAATTAGCATGCCGAATATTACTTGGAATGTGAATTACAACGAAATCGCTAATTCATAAGACCAATTTACAATTTTGACCCAAGTTAGAAGAAGAGCCAATATTGTAAAATGTCGATAGTCCATATCTCGGAAACTATAAGAGATAATGCAATTTGGCAATCGGCAACGTAATTAGCATGCCGAATATTACTTGGAATGTGAATTACAACGAAATCGCTAATTCATAAGACCATTTTACATTTCTGGCCCAAGTTAGAAGCAGCGCCAATATTGTATAATGTCGACAGTCCATATCTCGGAAGCTATAAGAGATAATGCAATTTGGCAATCGGCAACGTAATTAGCATGCCGAATATTACTTGGAATGTGAATTACAACGAAATCGCTAATTCATAAAACCATTTTACAATTCTGGCCCAAGTTAGAAGCAGAGCCAATATTGTAAAATGTCGATAGTCCATATCTCGGAAACTATAAGAGATAATGCAATTTGGCAATCGGCAACGTAATTAGCATGCCGAATATTACTTGGAATGTGAATTACAACGAAATCGCTAATTCATAAGACCAATTTACAATTTTGACCCAAGTTAGAAGAAGAGCCAATATTGTAAAATGTCGATAGTCCATATCTCGGAAACTATAAGAGATAATGCAATTTGGCCATCGGCAGTGTAATTAGCATGCCGAATATTACTTGGAATGTGAATTACAACGAAATCGCTAATTCATAAGACCAATTTACAATTTTGACCCAAGTTAGAAGAAGAGCCAATATTGTAAAATGTCGATAGTCCATATCTCGGAAACTATAAGAGATAATGCAATTTGGCAATCGGCAACGTAATTAGCATGCCGAATATTACTTGGAATGTGAATTACAACGAAATCGCTAATTCATAAGACCATTTTACATTTCTGGCCCAAGTTAGAAGCAGCGCCAATATTGTATAATGTCGACAGTCCATATCTCGGAAGCTATAAGAGATAATGCAATTTGGCAATCGGCAACGTAATTAGCATGCCGAATATTACTTGGAATGTGAATTACAACGAAATCGCTAATTCATAAAACCATTTTACAATTCTGGCCCAAGTTAGAAGCAGAGCCAATATTGTAAAATGTCGATAGTCCATATCTCGGAAACTATAAAAGATAATGCAATTTGGCCATCGGCAACGTAATTAGCATGCCGAATATTACTTGGAATGTGAATTACAACGAAATCGCTAATTCATAAGACCAATTTACAATTTTGACCCAAGTTAGAAGAAGAGCCAATATTGTAAAATGTCGATAGTCCATATCTCGGAAACTATAAGAGATAATGCAATTTGGCCATCGGCAGTGTAATTAGCATGCCGAATATTACTTGGAATGAGAATTACAACGAAATCGCTAATTCATAAGACCATTTTACAATTCTGGCCCAAGTTAGAAGCAGAGCCAATATTGTAAAATGTCGATAGTCCATATCTCGGAAACTATAAGAGATAATGCAATTTGGCAATCGGCAACGTAATTAGCATGCCGAATATTACTTGGAATGTGAATTGGAGCGAAATCGCTAATTCATAAGACCATTTTACAATTCTGGCCCAAGTTAGAAGCAGAGCCAATATTGCAAGATGTCGATAGTCCATATCTCGGAAGCTATAAGAGATAATGCAATTTGGCAATCGGCAACGTAATTAGCATGCCGAATATTACTTGGAATGTGAACTGGAGCGAAATCGCTAATTCATAAGACCACTTTACAATTTTGACCCAAGTTAGAAGAAGAGCCAATATTGTAAAATGTCGATAGTCCATATCTCGGAAACTATAAGAGATAATGCAATTTGGCCATCGGCAGTGTAATTAGCATGCCGAATATTATTTGGAATGTGAATTACAACGAAATCGCTAATTCATAAGACCATTTTACAATTCTGGCCCAAGTTAGAAGCAGAGCCAATATTGCAAGATGTCGATAGTCCATATCTCGGAAACTATAAGAGATAATGCAATTTGGCAATCGGCGACGTAATTAGCATGCCGAATATTACTTGGAATGTGAATTACAACGAAATCGCTAATTCATAAGACCATTTTACAATTCTGGCCCAAGTTAGAAGCAGAGCCAATATTGCAAGATGTCGATAGTCCATATCTCGGAAACTATAAGAGATAATGCAATTTGGCAATCGGCAACGTAATTAGCATGCCGAATATTACTTGGAATGTGAATTACAACGAAATCGCTAATTCATAAGACCAATTTACAATTTTGACCCAAGTTAGAAGAAGAGCCAATATTGTAAAATGTCGATAGTCCATATCTCGGAAACTATAAGAGATAATGCAATTTGGCCATCGGCAGTGTAATTAGCATGCCGAATATTACTTGGAATGTGAATTACAACGAAATCGCTAATTCATAAGACCATTTTACAATTCTGGCCCAAGTTAGAAGCAGAGCCAATATTGCAAGATGTCGATAGTCCATATCTCGGAAACTATAAGAGATAATGCAATTTGGCAATCGGCAACGTAATTAGCATGCCGAAAATTACTTGGAATGTGAATTACAACGAAATCGCTAATTCATAAGACCAATTTACAATTTTGACCCAAGTTAGAAGAAGAGCCAATATTGTAAAATGTCGATAGTCCATATCTCGGAAACTATAAGAGATAATGCAATTTGGCCATCGGCAGTGTAATTAGCATGCCGAATATTACTTGGAATGAGAATTACAACGAAATCGCTAATTCATAAGACCATTTTACAATTCTGGCCCAAGTTAGAAGCAGAGCCAATATTGTAAAATGTCGATAGTCCATATCTCGGAAACTATAAGAGATAATGCAATTTGGCAATCGGCAACGTAATTAGCATGCCGAATATTACTTGGAATGTGAATTGGAGCGAAATCGCTAATTCATAAGACCATTTTACAATTCTGGCCCAAGTTAGAAGCAGAGCCAATATTGCAAGATGTCGATAGTCCATATCTCGGAAACTATAAGAGATAATGCAATTTGGCAATCGGCGACGTAATTAGCATGCCGAATATTACTTGGAATGTGAATTGGAGCGAAATCGCTAATTCATAAGACCATTTTACAATTCTGGCCCAAGTTAGAAGCAGAGCCAATATTGCAAGATGTCGATAGTCCATATCTCGGAAACTATAAGAGATAATGCAATTTGGCAATCGGCAACGTAATTAGCATGCCGAATATTACTTGGAATGTGAACTGGAGCGAAATCGCTAATTCATAAGACCACTTTACAATTTTGACCCAAGTTAGAAGAAGAGCCAATATTGTAAAATGTCGATAGTCCATATCTCGGAAACTATAAGAGATAATGCAATTTGGCCATCGGCAGTGTAATTAGCATGCCGAATATTATTTGGAATGTGAATTACAACGAAATCGCTAATTCATAAGACCATTTTACAATTCTGGCCCAAGTTAGAAGCAGAGCCAATATTGCAAGATGTCGATAGTCCATATCTCGGAAACTATAAGAGATAATGCAATTTGGCAATCGGCAACGTAATTAGCATGCCGAATATTACTTGGAATGTGAATTGGAGCGAAATCGCTAATTCATAAGACCATTTTACAATTCTGGCCCAAGTTAGAAGCAGAGCCAATATTGCAAGATGTCGATAGTCCATATCTCGGAAACTATAAGAGATAATGCAATTTGGCAATCGGCGACGTAATTAGCATGCCGAATATTACTTGGAATGTGAATTGGAGCGAAATCGCTAATTCATAAGACCATTTTACAATTCTGGCCCAAGTTAGAAGCAGAGCCAATATTGCAAGATGTCGATAGTCCATATCTCGGAAACTATAAGAGATAATGCAATTTGGCAATCGGCAACGTAATTAGCATGCCGAATATTACTTGGAATGTGAACTGGAGCGAAATCGCTAATTCATAAGACCACTTTACAATTTTGACCCAAGTTAGAAGAAGAGCCAATATTGTAAAATGTCGATAGTCCATATCTCGGAAACTATAAGAGATAATGCAATTTGGCCATCGGCAGTGTAATTAGCATGCCGAATATTACTTGGAATGTGAATTACAACGAAATCGCTAATTCATAAGACCATTTTACAATTCTGGCCCAAGTTAGAAGCAGAGCCAATATTGCAAGATGTCGATAGTCCATATCTCGGAAACTATAAGAGATAATGCAATTTGGCAATCGGCAACGTAATTAGCATGCCGAATATTACTTGGAATGTGAACTGGAGCGAAATCGCTAATTCATAAGACCACTTTACAATTTTGACCCAAGTTAGAAGAAGAGCCAATATTGTAAAATGTCGATAGTCCATATCTCGGAAACTATAAGAGATAATGCAATTTGGCAATCGGCGACGTAATTAGCATGCCGAATATTACTTGGAATGTGAATTACAACGAAATCGCTAATTCATAAGACCATTTTACAATTCTGGCCCAAGTTAGAAGCAGAGCCAATATTGCAAGATGTCGATAGTCCATATCTCGGAAACTATAAGAGATAATGCAATTTGGCAATCGGCAACGTAATTAGCATGCCGAATATTACTTGGAATGTGAATTACAACGAAATCGCTAATTCATAAGACCAATTTACAATTTTGACCCAAGTTAGAAGAAGAGCCAATATTGTAAAATGTCGATAGTCCATATCTCGGAAACTATAAGAGATAATGCAATTTGGCCATCGGCAGTGTAATTAGCATGCCGAATATTACTTGGAATGTGAATTACAACGAAATCGCTAATTCATAAGACCATTTTACAATTCTGGCCCAAGTTAGAAGCAGAGCCAATATTGCAAGATGTCGATAGTCCATATCTCGGAAACTATAAGAGATAATGCAATTTGGCAATCGGCAACGTAATTAGCATGCCGAAAATTACTTGGAATGTGAATTACAACGAAATCGCTAATTCATAAGACCAATTTACAATTTTGACCCAAGTTAGAAGAAGAGCCAATATTGTAAAATGTCGATAGTCCATATCTCGGAAACTATAAGAGATAATGCAATTTGGCCATCGGCAGTGTAATTAGCATGCCGAATATTACTTGGAATGAGAATTACAACGAAATCGCTAATTCATAAGACCATTTTACAATTCTGGCCCAAGTTAGAAGCAGAGCCAATATTGTAAAATGTCGATAGTCCATATCTCGGAAACTATAAGAGATAATGCAATTTGGCAATCGGCAACGTAATTAGCATGCCGAATATTACTTGGAATGTGAATTGGAGCGAAATCGCTAATTCATAAGACCATTTTACAATTCTGGCCCAAGTTAGAAGCAGAGCCAATATTGCAAGATGTCGATAGTCCATATCTCGGAAACTATAAGAGATAATGCAATTTGGCAATCGGCGACGTAATTAGCATGCCGAATATTACTTGGAATGTGAATTGGAGCGAAATCGCTAATTCATAAGACCATTTTACAATTCTGGCCCAAGTTAGAAGCAGAGCCAATATTGCAAGATGTCGATAGTCCATATCTCGGAAACTATAAGAGATAATGCAATTTGGCAATCGGCAACGTAATTAGCATGCCGAATATTACTTGGAATGTGAACTGGAGCGAAATCGCTAATTCATAAGACCACTTTACAATTTTGACCCAAGTTAGAAGAAGAGCCAATATTGTAAAATGTCGATAGTCCATATCTCGGAAACTATAAGAGATAATGCAATTTGGCCATCGGCAGTGTAATTAGCATGCCGAATATTATTTGGAATGTGAATTACAACGAAATCGCTAATTCATAAGACCATTTTACAATTCTGGCCCAAGTTAGAAGCAGAGCCAATATTGCAAGATGTCGATAGTCCATATCTCGGAAACTATAAGAGATAATGCAATTTGGCAATCGGCGACGTAATTAGCATGCCGAATATTACTTGGAATGTGAATTACAACGAAATCGCTAATTCATAAGACCATTTTACAATTCTGGCCCAAGTTAGAAGAAGAGCCAATATTGTAAAATGTCGATAGTCCATATCTCAGAGACTATAAGAGATAATGCAATTTTGCCATCGGCAGTGTAATTAGCATGCCGAATATTACTTGGAACGTGAATTACAACGAAATCGCTAATTCATAAGACCAATTTACAATTTTGACCCAAGTTAGAAGAAGAGCCAATATTGTAAAATGTCGATAGTCCATATCTCAGAAACTATAAGAGATAATGCAATTTGGCCATCGGCAGTGTAATTAGCATGCCGAATATTACTTGGAATGTGAATTACAACGAAATCGCTAATTCATAAGACCATTTTACAATTCTGGCCCAAGTTAGAAGCAGAGCCAATATTGTAAAATGTCGATAGTCCATATCTCGGAAACTATAAGAGATAATGCAATTTGGCAATCGGCAACGTAATTAGCATGCCGAATATTACTTGGAATGTGAACTGGAGCGAAATCGCTAATTCATAAGACCACTTTACAATTTTGACCCAAGTTAGAAGAAGAGCCAATATTGTAAAATGTCGATAGTCCATATCTCGGAAACTATAAGAGATAATGCAATTTCGCCATCGGCAGTGTAATTAGCATGCCGAATATTACTTGGAATGTGAATTACAACGAAATCGCTAATTCATAAGGCCATTTTACAATTCTGGCCCAAGTTAGAAGAAGAGCCAATATTGTAAAATGTCGATAGTCCATATCTCGGAAACTATAAGGGATAATGCAATTTGGCCATCGGCAGTGTAATTAGCATGCCGAATATTACTTGGAATGTGAATTACAACGAAATCGCTAATTCATAAGACCAATTTACAATTTTGACCCAAGTTAGAAGAAGAGCCAATATTGTAAAATGTCGATAGTCCATATCTCGGAAACTATAAGAGATAATGCAATTTGGCAATCGGCAACGTAATTAGCATGCCGAATATTACTTGGAATGTGAATTACAACGAAATCGCTAATTCATAAGACCATTTTACATTTCTGGCCCAAGTTAGAAGCAGCGCCAATATTGTATAATGTCGACAGTCCATATCTCGGAAGCTATAAGAGATAATGCAATTTGGCAATCGGCAACGTAATTAGCATGCCGAATATTACTTGGAATGTGAATTACAACGAAATCGCTAATTCATAAAACCATTTTACAATTCTGGCCCAAGTTAGAAGCAGAGCCAATATTGTAAAATGTCGATAGTCCATATCTCGGAAACTATAAGAGATAATGCAATTTGGCAATCGGCAACGTAATTAGCATGCCGAATATTACTTGGAATGTGAATTACAACGAAATCGCTAATTCATAAGACCAATTTACAATTTTGACCCAAGTTAGAAGAAGAGCCAATATTGTAAAATGTCGATAGTCCATATCTCGGAAACTATAAAAGATAATGCAATTTTGCCATCGGCAACGTAATTAGCATGCCGAATATTACTTGGAATGTGAATTACAACGAAATCGCTAATTCATAAGACCAATTTACAATTTTGACCCAAGTTAGAAGAAGAGCCAATATTGTAAAATGTCGATAGTCCATATCTCGGAAACTATAAGAGATAATGCAATTTGGCCATCGGCAGTGTAATTAGCATGCCGAATATTACTTGGAATGTGAATTACAACGAAATCGCTAATTCATAAGACCAATTTACAATTTTGACCCAAGTTAGAAGAAGAGCCAATATTGTAAAATGTCGATAGTCCATATCTCGGAAACTATAAGAGATAATGCAATTTGGCAATCGGCAACGTAATTAGCATGCCGAATATTACTTGGAATGTGAATTACAACGAAATCGCTAATTCATAAGACCATTTTACATTTCTGGCCCAAGTTAGAAGCAGCGCCAATATTGTATAATGTCGACAGTCCATATCTCGGAAGCTATAAGAGATAATGCAATTTGGCAATCGGCAACGTAATTAGCATGCCGAATATTACTTGGAATGTGAATTACAACGAAATCGCTAATTCATAAAACCATTTTACAATTCTGGCCCAAGTTAGAAGCAGAGCCAATATTGTAAAATGTCGATAGTCCATATCTCGGAAACTATAAAAGATAATGCAATTTGGCCATCGGCAACGTAATTAGCATGCCGAATATTACTTGGAATGTGAATTACAACGAAATCGCTAATTCATAAGACCAATTTACAATTTTGACCCAAGTTAGAAGAAGAGCCAATATTGTAAAATGTCGATAGTCCATATCTCGGAAACTATAAGAGATAATGCAATTTGGCCATCGGCAGTGTAATTAGCATGCCGAATATTACTTGGAATGAGAATTACAACGAAATCGCTAATTCATAAGACCATTTTACAATTCTGGCCCAAGTTAGAAGCAGAGCCAATATTGTAAAATGTCGATAGTCCATATCTCGGAAACTATAAGAGATAATGCAATTTGGCAATCGGCAACGTAATTAGCATGCCGAATATTACTTGGAATGTGAATTGGAGCGAAATCGCTAATTCATAAGACCATTTTACAATTCTGGCCCAAGTTAGAAGCAGAGCCAATATTGCAAGATGTCGATAGTCCATATCTCGGAAGCTATAAGAGATAATGCAATTTGGCAATCGGCAACGTAATTAGCATGCCGAATATTACTTGGAATGTGAACTGGAGCGAAATCGCTAATTCATAAGACCACTTTACAATTTTGACCCAAGTTAGAAGAAGAGCCAATATTGTAAAATGTCGATAGTCCATATCTCGGAAACTATAAGAGATAATGCAATTTGGCCATCGGCAGTGTAATTAGCATGCCGAATATTATTTGGAATGTGAATTACAACGAAATCGCTAATTCATAAGACCATTTTACAATTCTGGCCCAAGTTAGAAGCAGAGCCAATATTGCAAGATGTCGATAGTCCATATCTCGGAAACTATAAGAGATAATGCAATTTGGCAATCGGCGACGTAATTAGCATGCCGAATATTACTTGGAATGTGAATTACAACGAAATCGCTAATTCATAAGACCATTTTACAATTCTGGCCCAAGTTAGAAGCAGAGCCAATATTGCAAGATGTCGATAGTCCATATCTCGGAAACTATAAGAGATAATGCAATTTGGCAATCGGCAACGTAATTAGCATGCCGAATATTACTTGGAATGTGAATTACAACGAAATCGCTAATTCATAAGACCAATTTACAATTTTGACCCAAGTTAGAAGAAGAGCCAATATTGTAAAATGTCGATAGTCCATATCTCGGAAACTATAAGAGATAATGCAATTTGGCCATCGGCAGTGTAATTAGCATGCCGAATATTACTTGGAATGTGAATTACAACGAAATCGCTAATTCATAAGACCATTTTACAATTCTGGCCCAAGTTAGAAGCAGAGCCAATATTGCAAGATGTCGATAGTCCATATCTCGGAAACTATAAGAGATAATGCAATTTGGCAATCGGCAACGTAATTAGCATGCCGAAAATTACTTGGAATGTGAATTACAACGAAATCGCTAATTCATAAGACCAATTTACAATTTTGACCCAAGTTAGAAGAAGAGCCAATATTGTAAAATGTCGATAGTCCATATCTCGGAAACTATAAGAGATAATGCAATTTGGCCATCGGCAGTGTAATTAGCATGCCGAATATTACTTGGAATGAGAATTACAACGAAATCGCTAATTCATAAGACCATTTTACAATTCTGGCCCAAGTTAGAAGCAGAGCCAATATTGTAAAATGTCGATAGTCCATATCTCGGAAACTATAAGAGATAATGCAATTTGGCAATCGGCAACGTAATTAGCATGCCGAATATTACTTGGAATGTGAATTGGAGCGAAATCGCTAATTCATAAGACCATTTTACAATTCTGGCCCAAGTTAGAAGCAGAGCCAATATTGCAAGATGTCGATAGTCCATATCTCGGAAACTATAAGAGATAATGCAATTTGGCAATCGGCGACGTAATTAGCATGCCGAATATTACTTGGAATGTGAATTGGAGCGAAATCGCTAATTCATAAGACCATTTTACAATTCTGGCCCAAGTTAGAAGCAGAGCCAATATTGCAAGATGTCGATAGTCCATATCTCGGAAACTATAAGAGATAATGCAATTTGGCAATCGGCAACGTAATTAGCATGCCGAATATTACTTGGAATGTGAACTGGAGCGAAATCGCTAATTCATAAGACCACTTTACAATTTTGACCCAAGTTAGAAGAAGAGCCAATATTGTAAAATGTCGATAGTCCATATCTCGGAAACTATAAGAGATAATGCAATTTGGCCATCGGCAGTGTAATTAGCATGCCGAATATTATTTGGAATGTGAATTACAACGAAATCGCTAATTCATAAGACCATTTTACAATTCTGGCCCAAGTTAGAAGCAGAGCCAATATTGCAAGATGTCGATAGTCCATATCTCGGAAACTATAAGAGATAATGCAATTTGGCAATCGGCGACGTAATTAGCATGCCGAATATTACTTGGAATGTGAATTACAACGAAATCGCTAATTCATAAGACCATTTTACAATTCTGGCCCAAGTTAGAAGAAGAGCCAATATTGTAAAATGTCGATAGTCCATATCTCAGAGACTATAAGAGATAATGCAATTTTGCCATCGGCAGTGTAATTAGCATGCCGAATATTACTTGGAACGTGAATTACAACGAAATCGCTAATTCATAAGACCAATTTACAATTTTGACCCAAGTTAGAAGAAGAGCCAATATTGTAAAATGTCGATAGTCCATATCTCAGAAACTATAAGAGATAATGCAATTTGGCCATCGGCAGTGTAATTAGCATGCCGAATATTACTTGGAATGTGAATTACAACGAAATCGCTAATTCATAAGACCATTTTACAATTCTGGCCCAAGTTAGAAGCAGAGCCAATATTGTAAAATGTCGATAGTCCATATCTCGGAAACTATAAGAGATAATGCAATTTGGCAATCGGCAACGTAATTAGCATGCCGAATATTACTTGGAATGTGAACTGGAGCGAAATCGCTAATTCATAAGACCACTTTACAATTTTGACCCAAGTTAGAAGAAGAGCCAATATTGTAAAATGTCGATAGTCCATATCTCGGAAACTATAAGAGATAATGCAATTTCGCCATCGGCAGTGTAATTAGCATGCCGAATATTACTTGGAATGTGAATTACAACGAAATCGCTAATTCATAAGGCCATTTTACAATTCTGGCCCAAGTTAGAAGAAGAGCCAATATTGTAAAATGTCGATAGTCCATATCTCGGAAACTATAAGGGATAATGCAATTTGGCCATCGGCAGTGTAATTAGCATGCCGAATATTACTTGGAATGTGAATTACAACGAAATCGCTAATTCATAAGACCAATTTACAATTTTGACCCAAGTTAGAAGAAGAGCCAATATTGTAAAATGTCGATAGTCCATATCTCGGAAACTATAAGAGATAATGCAATTTGGCAATCGGCAACGTAATTAGCATGCCGAATATTACTTGGAATGTGAATTACAACGAAATCGCTAATTCATAAGACCATTTTACATTTCTGGCCCAAGTTAGAAGCAGCGCCAATATTGTATAATGTCGACAGTCCATATCTCGGAAGCTATAAGAGATAATGCAATTTGGCAATCGGCAACGTAATTAGCATGCCGAATATTACTTGGAATGTGAATTACAACGAAATCGCTAATTCATAAAACCATTTTACAATTCTGGCCCAAGTTAGAAGCAGAGCCAATATTGTAAAATGTCGATAGTCCATATCTCGGAAACTATAAGAGATAATGCAATTTGGCAATCGGCAACGTAATTAGCATGCCGAATATTACTTGGAATGTGAATTACAACGAAATCGCTAATTCATAAGACCAATTTACAATTTTGACCCAAGTTAGAAGAAGAGCCAATATTGTAAAATGTCGATAGTCCATATCTCGGAAACTATAAAAGATAATGCAATTTTGCCATCGGCAACGTAATTAGCATGCCGAATATTACTTGGAATGTGAATTACAACGAAATCGCTAATTCATAAGACCAATTTACAATTTTGACCCAAGTTAGAAGAAGAGCCAATATTGTAAAATGTCGATAGTCCATATCTCGGAAACTATAAGAGATAATGCAATTTGGCCATCGGCAGTGTAATTAGCATGCCGAATATTACTTGGAATGAGAATTACAACGAAATCGCTAATTCATAAGACCATTTTACAATTCTGGCCCAAGTTAGAAGCAGAGCCAATATTGTAAAATGTCGATAGTCCATATCTCGGAAACTATAAGAGATAATGCAATTTGGCAATCGGCAACGTAATTAGCATGCCGAATATTACTTGGAATGTGAATTGGAGCGAAATCGCTAATTCATAAGACCATTTTACAATTCTGGCCCAAGTTAGAAGCAGAGCCAATATTGCAAGATGTCGATAGTCCATATCTCGGAAACTATAAGAGATAATGCAATTTGGCAATCGGCAACGTAATTAGCATGCCGAATATTACTTGGAATGTGAACTGGAGCGAAATCGCTAATTCATAAGACCACTTTACAATTTTGACCCAAGTTAGAAGAAGAGCCAATATTGTAAAATGTCGATAGTCCATATCTCGGAAACTATAAGAGATAATGCAATTTGGCCATCGGCAGTGTAATTAGCATGCCGAATATTATTTGGAATGTGAATTACAACGAAATCGCTAATTCATAAGACCATTTTACAATTCTGGCCCAAGTTAGAAGCAGAGCCAATATTGCAAGATGTCGATAGTCCATATCTCGGAAACTATAAGAGATAATGCAATTTGGCAATCGGCGACGTAATTAGCATGCCGAATATTACTTGGAATGTGAATTACAACGAAATCGCTAATTCATAAGACCATTTTACAATTCTGGCCCAAGTTAGAAGCAGAGCCAATATTGCAAGATGTCGATAGTCCATATCTCGGAAACTATAAGAGATAATGCAATTTGGCAATCGGCAACGTAATTAGCATGCCGAATATTACTTGGAATGTGAATTACAACGAAATCGCTAATTCATAAGACCAATTTACAATTTTGACCCAAGTTAGAAGAAGAGCCAATATTGTAAAATGTCGATAGTCCATATCTCGGAAACTATAAGAGATAATGCAATTTGGCCATCGGCAGTGTAATTAGCATGCCGAATATTACTTGGAATGTGAATTACAACGAAATCGCTAATTCATAAGACCATTTTACAATTCTGGCCCAAGTTAGAAGCAGAGCCAATATTGCAAGATGTCGATAGTCCATATCTCGGAAACTATAAGAGATAATGCAATTTGGCAATCGGCAACGTAATTAGCATGCCGAATATTACTTGGAATGTGAATTACAACGAAATCGCTAATTCATAAGACCAATTTACAATTTTGACCCAAGTTAGAAGAAGAGCCAATATTGTAAAATGTCGATAGTCCATATCTCGGAAACTATAAGAGATAATGCAATTTGGCCATCGGCAGTGTAATTAGCATGCCGAATATTACTTGGAATGAGAATTACAACGAAATCGCTAATTCATAAGACCATTTTACAATTCTGGCCCAAGTTAGAAGCAGAGCCAATATTGTAAAATGTCGATAGTCCATATCTCGGAAACTATAAGAGATAATGCAATTTGGCAATCGGCAACGTAATTAGCATGCCGAATATTACTTGGAATGTGAATTGGAGCGAAATCGCTAATTCATAAGACCATTTTACAATTCTGGCCCAAGTTAGAAGCAGAGCCAATATTGCAAGATGTCGATAGTCCATATCTCGGAAACTATAAGAGATAATGCAATTTGGCAATCGGCGACGTAATTAGCATGCCGAATATTACTTGGAATGTGAATTGGAGCGAAATCGCTAATTCATAAGACCATTTTACAATTCTGGCCCAAGTTAGAAGCAGAGCCAATATTGCAAGATGTCGATAGTCCATATCTCGGAAACTATAAGAGATAATGCAATTTGGCAATCGGCAACGTAATTAGCATGCCGAATATTACTTGGAATGTGAACTGGAGCGAAATCGCTAATTCATAAGACCACTTTACAATTTTGACCCAAGTTAGAAGAAGAGCCAATATTGTAAAATGTCGATAGTCCATATCTCGGAAACTATAAGAGATAATGCAATTTGGCCATCGGCAGTGTAATTAGCATGCCGAATATTATTTGGAATGTGAATTACAACGAAATCGCTAATTCATAAGACCATTTTACAATTCTGGCCCAAGTTAGAAGCAGAGCCAATATTGCAAGATGTCGATAGTCCATATCTCGGAAACTATAAGAGATAATGCAATTTGGCAATCGGCGACGTAATTAGCATGCCGAATATTACTTGGAATGTGAATTACAACGAAATCGCTAATTCATAAGACCAATTTACAATTTTGACCCAAGTTAGAAGAAGAGCCAATATTGTAAAATGTCGATAGTCCATATCTCAGAAACTATAAGAGATAATGCAATTTGGCCATCGGCAGTGTAATTAGCATGCCGAATATTACTTGGAACGTGAATTACAACGAAATCGCTAATTCATAAGACCAATTTACAATTTTGACCCAAGTTAGAAGAAGAGCCAATATTGTAAAATGTCGATAGTCCATATCTCAGAAACTATAAGAGATAATGCAATTTGGCCATCGGCAGTGTAATTAGCATGCCGAATATTACTTGGAATGTGAATTACAACGAAATCGCTAATTCATAAGACCATTTTACAATTCTGGCCCAAGTTAGAAGCAGAGCCAATATTGTAAAATGTCGATAGTCCATATCTCGGAAACTATAAGAGATAATGCAATTTGGCAATCGGCAACGTAATTAGCATGCCGAATATTACTTGGAATGTGAACTGGAGCGAAATCGCTAATTCATAAGACCACTTTACAATTTTGACCCAAGTTAGAAGAAGAGCCAATATTGTAAAATGTCGATAGTCCATATCTCGGAAACTATAAGAGATAATGCAATTTGGCCATCGGCAGTGTAATTAGCATGCCGAATATTATTTGGAATGTGAATTACAACGAAATCGCTAATTCATAAGACCATTTTACAATTCTGGCCCAAGTTAGAAGCAGAGCCAATATTGCAAGATGTCGATAGTCCATATCTCGGAAACTATAAGAGATAATGCAATTTGGCAATCGGCGACGTAATTAGCATGCCGAATATTACTTGGAATGTGAATTACAACGATATCGCTAATTCATAAGACCATTTTACAATTCTGGCCCAAGTTAGAAGCAGAGCCAATATTGCAAGATGTCGATAGTCCATATCTCGGAAACTATAAGAGATAATGCAATTTGGCAATCGGCAACGTAATTAGCATGCCGAATATTACTTGGAATGTGAATTACAACGAAATCGCTAATTCATAAGACCAATTTACAATTTTGACCCAAGTTAGAAGAAGAGCCAATATTGTAAAATGTCGATAGTCCATATCTCGGAAACTATAAGAGATAATGCAATTTGGCCATCGGCAGTGTAATTAGCATGCCGAATATTACTTGGAATGTGAATTACAACGAAATCGCTAATTCATAAGACCATTTTACAATTCTGGCCCAAGTTAGAAGCAGAGCCAATATTGCAAGATGTCGATAGTCCATATCTCGGAAACTATAAGAGATAATGCAATTTGGCAATCGGCAACGTAATTAGCATGCCGAATATTACTTGGAATGTGAATTGGAGCGAAATCGCTAATTCATAAGACCATTTTACAATTCTGGCCCAAGTTAGAAGCAGAGCCAATATTGCAAGATGTCGATAGTCCATATCTCGGAAACTATAAGAGATAATGCAATTTGGCAATCGGCAACGTAATTAGCATGCCGAATATTACTTGGAATGTGAACTGGAGCGAAATCGCTAATTCATAAGACCATTTTACAATTTTGACCCAAGTTAGAAGAAGAGCCAATATTGTAAAATGTCGATAGTCCATATCTCGGAAACTATAAGAGATAATGCAATTTGGCAATCGGCAACGTAATTAGCATGCCGAATATTACTTGGAATGTGAATTACAACGAAATCGCTAATTCATAAGACCATTTTACAATTCTGGCTCAAGTTAGAAGCAGAGCCAATATTGCAAGATGTCGATAGTCCATATCTCGGAAACTATAAGAGTTAATGCAATCTGGCAATCGGCAACGTAATTAGCATGCCGAATATTACTTGGAATGTGAATTGGAGCGAAATTGCTAATTCATAAGACCATTTTACAATTTTGACCCAAGTTAGAAGCAGAGCCAATATTGTAAAATGTCGATAGTCCATATCTCGGAAACTCTAAGAGATAATGCAATTTGGCAATCGGCAACGTAATTAGCATGCCGAATATTACTTGGAATGTGAATTACAACGAAATCGCTAATTCATAAGACCATTTTACAATTCTGGCCCAAGTTAGAAGCAGAGTCAATATTGCAAGATGTCGATAGTCCATATCTCGGAAACTATAAGAGATAATGCAATTTGGCAATCGGCAACGTAATTAGCATGCCGAATATTACTTGGAATGTGAATTACAGCGAAATCGCTAATTCATAAGACCATTTTACAATTCTGGCCCAAGTTAGAAGAAAAGCCAATATTGTAAAATGTCGATAGTCCATATCTCGGAAACTATAAGAGATAATGCAATTTGGCCATCGGCAGTGTAATCAGTATGCCGAATATTACTTGGAATGTGAATTACAACGAAATCGCTAATTCATAAGACCATTTTACAATTCTGGCCCAAGTTAGAAGCAGAGCCAATATTGCAAGATGTCGATAGTCCATATCTCGGAAACTATAAGAGATAATGCAATTTGGCAATCGGCAACGTAATTAGCATGCCGAATATTGCTTGTAATGTGAATTACAACAAAATCGCTAATTCATAAGACCATTTTACAATTCTGGCCCAAGTTAGAAGCAGAGCCAATATTGCAAGATGTCGATAGTCCATATCTCGGAAACTATAAGAGATAATGCAATTTGGCAATCGGCAACGTAATTAGCATGCCGAATATTACTTGGAATGTGAATTACAACGAAATCGCTAATTCATAAGACCAATTTACAATTTTGACCCAAGTTAGAAGAAGAGCCAATATTGTAAAATGTCGATAGTCCATATCTCGGAAACTATAAGAGATAATGCAATTTGGCCATCGGCAGTGTAATTAGCATGCCGAATATTACTTGGAATGTGAATTACAACGAAATCGCTAATTCATAAGGCCATTTTACAATTCTGGCCCAAGTTAGAAGAAGAGCCAATATTGTAAAATGTCGATAGTCCATATCTCGGAAACTATAAGAGATAATGCAATTTGGCCATCGGCAGTGTAATTAGCATGCCGAATATTACTTGGAATGTGAATTACAACGAAATCGCTAATTCATAAGACCAATTTACAATTTTGACCCAAGTTAGAAGAAGAGCCAATATTGTAAAATGTCGATAGTCCATATCTCGGAAACTATAAGAGATAATGCAATTTGGCAATCGGCAACGTAATTAGCATGCCGAATATTACTTGGAATGTGAATTACAACGAAATCGCTAATTCATAAGACCATTTTACATTTCTGGCCCAAGTTAGAAGCAGCGCCAATATTGTATAATGTCGACAGTCCATATCTCGGAAGCTATAAGAGATAATGCAATTTGGCAATCGGCAACGTAATTAGCATGCCGAATATTACTTGGAATGTGAATTACAACGAAATCGCTAATTCATAAAACCATTTTACAATTCTGGCCCAAGTTAGAAGCAGAGCCAATATTGTAAAATGTCGATAGTCCATATCTCGGAAACTATAAGAGATAAGGCAATTTGGCAATCGGCAACGTAATTAGCATGCCGAATATTACTTGGAATGTGAATTACAACGAAATCGCTAATTCATAAGACCAATTTACAATTTTGACCCAAGTTAGAAGAAGAGCCAATATTGTAAAATGTCGATAGTCCATATCTCGGAAACTATAAAAGATAATGCAATTTGGCCATCGGCAACGTAATTAGCATGCCGAATATTACTTGGAATGTGAATTACAACGAAATCGCTAATTCATAAGACCAATTTACAATTTTGACCCAAGTTAGAAGAAGAGCCAATATTGTAAAATGTCGATAGTCCATATCTCGGAAACTATAAGAGATAATGCAATTTGGCTATCGGCAGTGTAATTAGCATGCCGAATATTACTTGGAATGAGAATTACAACGAAATCGCTAATTCATAAGACCATTTTACAATTCTGGCCCAAGTTAGAAGCAGAGCCAATATTGTAAAATGTCGATAGTCCATATCTCGGAAACTATAAGAGATAATGCAATTTGGCAATCGGCAACGTAATTAGCATGCCGAATATTACTTGGAATGTGAATTGGAGCGAAATCGCTAATTCATAAGACCATTTTACAATTCTGGCCCAAGTTAGAAGCAGAGCCAATATTGCAAGATGTCGATAGTCCATATCTCGGAAACTATAAGAGATAATGCAATTTGGCAATCGGCAACGTAATTAGCATGCCGAATATTACTTGGAATGTGAACTGGAGCGAAATCGCTAATTCATAAGACCACTTTACAATTTTGACCCAAGTTAGAAGAAGAGCCAATATTGTAAAATGTCGATAGTCCATATCTCGGAAACTATAAGAGATAATGCAATTTGGCCATCGGCAGTGTAATTAGCATGCCGAATATTACTTGGAATGTGAATTACAACGAAATCGCTAATTCATAAGACCATTTTACAATTCTGGCCCAAGTTAGAAGCAGAGCCAATATTGCAAGATGTCAATAGTCCATATCTCGGAAACTATAAGAGATAATGCAATTTGGCAATCGGCAACGTAATTAGCATGCCGAATATTACTTGGAATGTGAATTGGAGCGAAATCGCTAATTCATAAGACCATTTTACAATTCTGACCCAAGTTAGAAGCAGAGCCAATATTGCAAGATGTCGATAGTCCATATCTCGGAAACTATAAGAGATAATGCAATTTGGCAATCGGCAACGTAATTAGCATGCCGAATATTACTTGGAATGTGAACTGGAGCGAAATCGCTAATTCATAAGACCATTTTACAATTTTGACCCAAGTTAGAAGAAGAGCCAATATTGTAAAATGTCGATAGTCCATATCTCGGAAACTATAAGAGATAATGCAATTTGGCAATCGGCAACGTAATTAGCATGCCGAATATTACTTGGAATGTGAATTACAACGAAATCGCTAATTCATAAGACCATTTTACAATTCTGGCTCAAGTTAGAAGCAGAGCCAATATTGCAAGATGTCGATAGTCCATATCTCGGAAACTATAAGAGTTAATGCAATCTGGCAATCGGCAACGTAATTAGCATGCCGAATATTACTTGGAATGTGAATTACAGCGAAATCGCTAATTCATAAGACCATTTTACAATTCTGGCCCAAGTTAGAAGAAAAGCCAATATTGTAAAATGTCGATAGTCCATATCTCGGAAACTATAAGAGATAATGCAATTTGGCCATCGGCAGTGTAATCAGTATGCCGAATATTACTTGGAATGTGAATTACAACGAAATCGCTAATTCATAAGACCATTTTACAATTCTGGCCCAAGTTAGAAGCAGAGCCAATATTGCAAGATGTCGATAGTCCGTATCTCGGAAACTATAAGAGATAATGCAATTTGGCAATCGGCAACGTAATTAGCATGCCGAATATTGCTTGTAATGTGAATTACAACAAAATCGCTAATTCATAAGACCATTTTACAATTCTGGCCCAAGTTAGAAGCAGAGCCAATATTGCAAGATGTCGATAGTCCATATCTCGGAAACTATAAGAGATAATGCAATTTGGCAATCGGCAACGTAATTAGCATGCCGAATATTACTTGGAATGTGAATTACAACGAAATCGCTAATTCATAAGACCAATTTACAATTTTGACCCAAGTTAGAAGAAGAGCCAATATTGTAAAATGTCGATAGTCCATATCTCGGAAACTATAAGAGATAATGCAATTTGGCCATCGGCAGTGTAATTAGCATGCCGAATATTACTTGGAATGTGAATTACAACGAAATCGCTAATTCATAAGGCCATTTTACAATTCTGGCCCAAGTTAGAAGAAGAGCCAATATTGTAAAATGTCGATAGTCCATATCTCGGAAACTATAAGAGATAATGCAATTTGGCCATCGGCAGTGTAATTAGCATGCCGAATATTACTTGGAATGTGAATTACAACGAAATCGCTAATTCATAAGACCAATTTACAATTTTGACCCAAGTTAGAAGAAGAGCCAATATTGTAAAATGTCGATAGTCCATATCTCGGAAACTATAAGAGATAATGCAATTTGGCAATCGGCAACGTAATTAGCATGCCGAATATTACTTGGAATGTGAATTACAACGAAATCGCTAATTCATAAGACCATTTTACATTTCTGGCCCAAGTTAGAAGCAGCGCCAATATTGTATAATGTCGACAGTCCATATCTCGGAAGCTATAAGAGATAATGCAATTTGGCAATCGGCAACGTAATTAGCATGCCGAATATTACTTGGAATGTGAATTACAACGAAATCGCTAATTCATAAAACCATTTTACAATTCTGGCCCAAGTTAGAAGCAGAGCCAATATTGTAAAATGTCGATAGTCCATATCTCGGAAACTATAAGAGATAATGCAATTTGGCAATCGGCAACGTAATTAGCATGCCGAATATTACTTGGAATGTGAATTACAACGAAATCGCTAATTCATAAGACCAATTTACAATTTTGACCCAAGTTAGAAGAAGAGCCAATATTGTAAAATGTCGATAGTCCATATCTCGGAAACTATAAAAGATAATGCAATTTGGCCATCGGCAACGTAATTAGCATGCCGAATATTACTTGGAATGTGAATTACAACGAAATCGCTAATTCATAAGACCAATTTACAATTTTGACCCAAGTTAGAAGAAGAGCCAATATTGTAAAATGTCGATAGTCCATATCTCGGAAACTATAAGAGATAATGCAATTTGGCCATCGGCAGTGTAATTAGCATGCCGAATATTACTTGGAATGTGAACTGGAGCGAAATCGCTAATTCATAAGACCATTTTACAATTTTGACCCAAGTTAGAAGAAGAGCCAATATTGTAAAATGTCGATAGTCCATATCTCGGAAACTATAAGAGATAATGCAATTTGGCAATCGGCAACGTAATTAGCATGCCGAATATTACTTGGAATGTGAATTACAACGAAATCGCTAATTCATAAGACCATTTTACAATTCTGGCTCAAGTTAGAAGCAGAGCCAATATTGCAAGATGTCGATAGTCCATATCTCGGAAACTATAAGAGTTAATGCAATCTGGCAATCGGCAACGTAATTAGCATGCCGAATATTACTTGGAATGTGAATTGGAGCGAAATTGCTAATTCATAAGACCATTTTACAATTTTGACCCAAGTTAGAAGCAGAGCCAATATTGTAAAATGTCGATAGTCCATATCTCGGAAACTATAAGAGATAATGCAATTTGGCAATCGGCAACGTAATTAGCATGCCGAATATTACTTGGAATGTGAATTACAACGAAATCGCTAATTCATAAGACCATTTTACAATTCTGGCCCAAGTTAGAAGCAGAGTCAATATTGCAAGATGTCGATAGTCCATATCTCGGAAACTATAAGAGATAATGCAATTTGGCAATCGGCAACGTAATTAGCATGCCGAATATTACTTGGAATGTGAATTACAACGAAATCGCTAATTCATAAGACCATTTTACAATTCTGGCCCAAGTTAGAAGCAGAGCCAATATTGCAAGATGTCGATAGTCCATATCTCGGAAACTATAAGAGATAATGCAATTTGGCAATCGGCAACGTAATTAGCATGCCGAATATTGCTTGTAATGTGAATTACAACAAAATCGCTAATTCATAAGACCATTTTACAATTCTGGCCCAAGTTAGAAGCAGAGCCAATATTGCAAGATGTCGATAGTCCATATCTCGGAAACTATAAGAGATAATGCAATTTGGCAATCGGCAACGTAATTAGCATGCCGAATATTACTTGGAATGTGAATTACAACGAAATCGCTAATTCATAAGACCAATTTACAATTTTGACCCAAGTTAGAAGAAGAGCCAATATTGTAAAATGTCGATAGTCCATATCTCGGAAACTATAAGAGATAATGCAATTTGGCCATCGGCAGTGTAATTAGCATGCCGAATATTACTTGGAATGTGAATTACAACGAAATCGCTAATTCATAAGGCCATTTTACAATTCTGGCCCAAGTTAGAAGAAGAGCCAATATTGTAAAATGTCGATAGTCCATATCTCGGAAACTATAAGAGATAATGCAATTTGGCCATCGGCAGTGTAATTAGCATGCCGAATATTACTTGGAATGTGAATTACAACGAAATCGCTAATTCATAAGACCAATTTACATTTCTGGCCCAAGTTAGAAGCAGCGCCAATATTGTATAATGTCGACAGTCCATATCTCGGAAGCTATAAGAGATAATGCAATTTGGCAATCGGCAACGTAATTAGCATGCCGAATATTACTTGGAATGTGAATTACAACGAAATCGCTAATTCATAAAACCATTTTACAATTCTGGCCCAAGTTAGAAGCAGAGCCAATATTGTAAAATGTCGATAGTCCATATCTCGGAAACTATAAGAGATAATGCAATTTGGCAATCGGCAACGTAATTAGCATGCCGAATATTACTTGGAATGTGAATTACAACGAAATCGCTAATTCATAAGACCAATTTACAATTTTGACCCAAGTTAGAAGAAGAGCCAATATTGTAAAATGTCGATAGTCCATATCTCGGAAACTATAAAAGATAATGCAATTTGGCCATCGGCAACGTAATTAGCATGCCGAATATTACTTGGAATGTGAATTACAACGAAATCGCTAATTCATAAGACCAATTTACAATTTTGACCCAAGTTAGAAGAAGAGCCAATATTGTAAAATGTCGATAGTCCATATCTCGGAAACTATAAGAGATAATGCAATTTGGCCATCGGCAGTGTAATTAGCATGCCGAATATTACTTGGAATGAGAATTACAACGAAATCGCTAATTCATAAGACCATTTTACAATTCTGGCCCAAGTTAGAAGCAGAGCCAATATTGTAAAATGTCGATAGTCCATATCTCGGAAACTATAAGAGATAATGCAATTTGGCAATCGGCAACGTAATTAGCATGCCGAATATTACTTGGAATGTGAATTGGAGCGAAATCGCTAATTCATAAGACCATTTTACAATTCTGGCCCAAGTTAGAAGCAGAGCCAATATTGCAAGATGTCGATAGTCCATATCTCGGAAACTATAAGAGATAATGCAATTTGGCAATCGGCAACGTAATTAGCATGCCGAATATTACTTGGAATGTGAACTGGAGCGAAATCGCTAATTCATAAGACCACTTTACAATTTTGACCCAAGTTAGAAGAAGAGCCAATATTGTAAAATGTCGATAGTCCATATCTCGGAAACTATAAGAGATAATGCAATTTGGCCATCGGCAGTGTAATTAGCATGCCGAATATTATTTGGAATGTGAATTACAACGAAATCGCTAATTCATAAGACCATTTTACAATTCTGGCCCAAGTTAGAAGCAGAGCCAATATTGCAAGATGTCGATAGTCCATATCTCGGAAACTATAAGAGATAATGCAATTTGGCAATCGGCGACGTAATTAGCATGCCGAATATTACTTGGAATGTGAATTACAACGAAATCGCTAATTCATAAGACCATTTTACAATTCTGGCCCAAGTTAGAAGCAGAGCCAATATTGCAAGATGTCGATAGTCCATATCTCGGAAACTATAAGAGATAATGCAATTTGGCAATCGGCAACGTAATTAGCATGCCGAATATTACTTGGAATGTGAATTACAACGAAATCGCTAATTCATAAGACCAATTTACAATTTTGATCCAAGTTAGAAGAAGAGCCAATATTGTAAAATGTCGATAGTCCATATCTCGGAAACTATAAGAGATAATGCAATTTGGCCATCGGCAGTGTAATTAGCATGCCGAATATTACTTGGAATGTGAATTACAACGAAATCGCTAATTCATAAGACCATTTTACAATTCTGGCCCAAGTTAGAAGCAGAGCCAATATTGCAAGATGTCGATAGCCCATATCTCGGAAACTATAAGAGATAATGCAATTTGGCAATCGGCAACGTAATTAGCATGCCGAAAATTACTTGGAATGTGAATTACAACGAAATCGCTAATTCATAAGACCAATTTACAATTTTGACCCAAGTTAGAAGAAGAGCCAATATTGTAAAATGTCGATAGTCCATATCTCGGAAACTATAAGAGATAATGCAATTTGGCCATCGGCAGTGTAATTAGCATGCCGAATATTACTTGGAATGAGAATTACAACGAAATCGCTAATTCATAAGACCATTTTACAATTCTGGCCCAAGTTAGAAGCAGAGCCAATATTGTAAAATGTCGATAGTCCATATCTCGGAAACTATAAGAGATAATGCAATTTGGCAATCGGCAACGTAATTAGCATGCCGAATATTACTTGGAATGTGAATTGGAGCGAAATCGCTAATTCATAAGACCATTTTACAATTCTGGCCCAAGTTAGAAGCAGAGCCAATATTGCAAGATGTCGATAGTCCATATCTCGGAAACTATAAGAGATAATGCAATTTGGCAATCGGCGACGTAATTAGCATGCCGAATATTACTTGGAATGTGAATTGGAGCGAAATCGCTAATTCATAAGACCATTTTACAATTCTGGCCCAAGTTAGAAGCAGAGCCAATATTGCAAGATGTCGATAGTCCATATCTCGGAAACTATAAGAGATAATGCAATTTGGCAATCGGCAACGTAATTAGCATGCCGAATATTACTTGGAATGTGAACTGGAGCGAAATCGCTAATTCATAAGACCACTTTACAATTTTGACCCAAGTTAGAAGAAGAGCCAATATTGTAAAATGTCGATAGTCCATATCTCGGAAACTATAAGAGATAATGCAATTTGGCCATCGGCAGTGTAATTAGCATGCCGAATATTATTTGGAATGTGAATTACAACGAAATCGCTAATTCATAAGACCATTTTACAATTCTGGCCCAAGTTAGAAGCAGAGCCAATATTGCAAGATGTCGATAGTCCATATCTCGGAAACTATAAGAGATAATGCAATTTGGCAATCGGCGACGTAATTAGCATGCCGAATATTACTTGGAATGTGAATTACAACGAAATCGCTAATTCATAAGACCATTTTACAATTCTGGCCCAAGTTAGAAGAAGAGCCAATATTGTAAAATGTCGATAGTCCATATCTCAGAGACTATAAGAGATAATGCAATTTTGCCATCGGCAGTGTAATTAGCATGCCGAATATTACTTGGAACGTGAATTACAACGAAATCGCTAATTCATAAGACCAATTTACAATTTTGACCCAAGTTAGAAGAAGAGCCAATATTGTAAAATGTCGATAGTCCATATCTCAGAAACTATAAGAGATAATGCAATTTGGCCATCGGCAGTGTAATTAGCATGCCGAATATTACTTGGAACGTGAATTACAACGAAATCGCTAATTCATAAGACCAATTTACAATTTTGACCCAAGTTAGAAGAAGAGCCAATATTGTAAAATGTCGATAGTCCATATCTCAGAAACTATAAGAGATAATGCAATTTGGCCATCGGCAGTGTAATTAGCATGCCGAATATTACTTGGAATGTGAATTACAACGAAATCGCTAATTCATAAGACCATTTTACAATTCTGGCCCAAGTTAGAAGCAGAGCCAATATTGTAAAATGTCGATAGTCCATATCTCGGAAACTATAAGAGATAATGCAATTTGGCAATCGGCAACGTAATTAGCATGCCGAATATTACTTGGAATGTGAACTGGAGCGAAATCGCTAATTCATAAGACCACTTTACAATTTTGACCCAAGTTAGAAGAAGAGCCAATATTGTAAAATGTCGATAGTCCATATCTCGGAAACTATAAGAGATAATGCAATTTGGCCATCGGCAGTGTAATTAGCATGCCGAATATTACTTGGAATGTGAATTACAACGAAATCGCTAATTCATAAGGCCATTTTACAATTCTGGCCCAAGTTAGAAGAAGAGCCAATATTGTAAAATGTCGATAGTCCATATCTCGGAAACTATAAGGGATAATGCAATTTGGCCATCGGCAGTGTAATTAGCATGCCGAATATTACTTGGAATGTGAATTACAACGAAATCGCTAATTCATAAGACCAATTTACAATTTTGACCCAAGTTAGAAGAAGAGCCAATATTGTAAAATGTCGATAGTCCATATCTCGGAAACTATAAGAGATAATGCAATTTGGCAATCGGCAACGTAATTAGCATGCCGAATATTACTTGGAATGTGAATTACAACGAAATCGCTAATTCATAAGACCATTTTACATTTCTGGCCCAAGTTAGAAGCAGCGCCAATATTGTATAATGTCGACAGTCCATATCTCGGAAGCTATAAGAGATAATGCAATTTGGCAATCGGCAACGTAATTAGCATGCCGAATATTACTTGGAATGTGAATTACAACGAAATCGCTAATTCATAAGACCAATTTACAATTTTGACCCAAGTTAGAAGAAGAGCCAATATTGTAAAATGTCGATAGTCCATATCTCGGAAACTATAAAAGATAATGCAATTTGGCAATCGGCAACGTAATTAGCATGCCGAATATTACTTGGAATGTGAATTACAACGAAATCGCTAATTCATAAGACCAATTTACAATTTTGACCCAAGTTAGAAGAAGAGCCAATATTGTAAAATGTCGATAGTCCATATCTCGGAAACTATAAAAGATAATGCAATTTGGCCATCGGCAACGTAATTAGCATGCCGAATATTACTTGGAATGTGAATTACAACGAAATCGCTAATTCATAAGACCAATTTACAATTTTGACCCAAGTTAGAAGAAGAGCCAATATTGTAAAATGTCGATAGTCCATATCTCGGAAACTATAAAAGATAATGCAATTTGGCCATCGGCAACGTAATTAGCATGCCGAATATTACTTGGAATGTGAATTACAACGAAATCGCTAATTCATAAGACCAATTTACAATTTTGACCCAAGTTAGAAGAAGAGCCAATATTGTAAAATGTCGATAGTCCATATCTCGGAAACTATAAGAGATAATGCAATTTGGCCATCGGCAGTGTAATTAGCATGCCGAATATTACTTGGAATGAGAATTACAACGAAATCGCTAATTCATAAGACCATTTTACAATTCTGGCCCAAGTTAGAAGCAGAGCCAATATTGTAAAATGTCGATAGTCCATATCTCGGAAACTATAAGAGATAATGCAATTTGGCAATCGGCAACGTAATTAGCATGCCGAATATTACTTGGAATGTGAATTGGAGCGAAATCGCTAATTCATAAGACCATTTTACAATTCTGGCCCAAGTTAGAAGCAGAGCCAATATTGCAAGATGTCGATAGTCCATATCTCGGAAACTATAAGAGATAATGCAATTTGGCAATCGGCAACGTAATTAGCATGCCGAATATTACTTGGAATGTGAACTGGAGCGAAATCGCTAATTCATAAGACCACTTTACAATTTTGACCCAAGTTAGAAGAAGAGCCAATATTGTAAAATGTCGATAGTCCATATCTCGGAAACTATAAGAGATAATGCAATTTGGCCATCGGCAGTGTAATTAGCATGCCGAATATTATTTGGAATGTGAATTACAACGATATCGCTAATTCATAAGACCATTTTACAATTCTGGCCCAAGTTAGAAGCAGAGCCAATATTGCAAGATGTCGATAGTCCATATCTCGGAAACTATAAGAGATAATGCAATTTGGCAATCGGCGACGTAATTAGCATGCCCAATATTACTTGGAATGTGAATTACAACGAAATCGCTAATTCATAAGACCATTTTACAATTCTGGCCCAAGTTAGAAGCAGAGCCAATATTGCAAGATGTCGATAGTCCATATCTCGGAAACTATAAGAGATAATGCAATTTGGCAATCGGCAACGTAATTAGCATGCCGAATATTACTTGGAATGTGAATTACAACGAAATCGCTAATTCATAAGACCAATTTACAATTTTGACCCAAGTTAGAAGAAGAGCCAATATTGTAAAATGTCGATAGTCCATATCTCGGAAACTATAAGAGATAATGCAATTTGGCCATCGGCAGTGTAATTAGCATGCCGAATATTACTTGGAATGTGAATTACAACGAAATCGCTAATTCATAAGACCATTTTACAATTCTGGCCCAAGTTAGAAGCAGAGCCAATATTGCAAGATGTCGATAGTCCATATCTCGGAAACTATAAGAGATAATGCAATTTGGCAATCGGCAACGTAATTAGCATGCCGAATATTACTTGGAATGTGAATTACAACGAAATCGCTAATTCATAAGACCAATTTACAATTTTGACCCAAGTTAGAAGAAGAGCCAATATTGTAAAATGTCGATAGTCCATATCTCGGAAACTATAAGAGATAATGCAATTTGGCCATCGGCAGTGTAATTAGCATGCCGAATATTACTTGGAATGAGAATTACAACGAAATCGCTAATTCATAAGACCATTTTACAATTCTGGCCCAAGTTAGAAGCAGAGCCAATATTGTAAAATGTCGATAGTCCATATCTCGGAAACTATAAGAGATAATGCAATTTGGCAATCGGCAACGTAATTAGCATGCCGAATATTACTTGGAATGTGAATTGGAGCGAAATCGCTAATTCATAAGACCATTTTACAATTCTGGCCCAAGTTAGAAGCAGAGCCAATATTGCAAGATGTCGATAGTCCATATCTCGGAAACTATAAGAGATAATGCAATTTGGCAATCGGCGACGTAATTAGCATGCCGAATATTACTTGGAATGTGAATTGGAGCGAAATCGCTAATTCATAAGACCATTTTACAATTCTGGCCCAAGTTAGAAGCAGAGCCAATATTGCAAGATGTCGATAGTCCATATCTCGGAAACTATAAGAGATAATGCAATTTGGCAATCGGCAACGTAATTAGCATGCCGAATATTACTTGGAATGTGAACTGGAGCGAAATCGCTAATTCATAAGACCACTTTACAATTTTGACCCAAGTTAGAAGAAGAGCCAATATTGTAAAATGTCGATAGTCCATATCTCGGAAACTATAAGAGATAATGCAATTTGGCCATCGGCAGTGTAATTAGCATGCCGAATATTATTTGGAATGTGAATTACAACGAAATCGCTAATTCATAAGACCATTTTACAATTCTGGCCCAAGTTAGAAGCAGAGCCAATATTGCAAGATGTCGATAGTCCATATCTCGGAAACTATAAGAGATAATGCAATTTGGCAATCGGCGACGTAATTAGCATGCCGAATATTACTTGGAATGTGAATTACAACGAAATCGCTAATTCATAAGACCAATTTACAATTTTGACCCAAGTTAGAAGAAGAGCCAATATTGTAAAATGTCGATAGTCCATATCTCAGAAACTATAAGAGATAATGCAATTTGGCCATCGGCAGTGTAATTAGCATGCCGAATATTACTTGGAACGTGAATTACAACGAAATCGCTAATTCATAAGACCAATTTACAATTTTGACCCAAGTTAGAAGAAGAGCCAATATTGTAAAATGTCGATAGTCCATATCTCAGAAACTATAAGAGATAATGCAATTTGGCCATCGGCAACGTAATTAGCATGCCGAATATTACTTGGAATGTGAACTGGAGCGAAATCGCTAATTCATAAGACCACTTTACAATTTTGACCCAAGTTAGAAGAAGAGCCAATATTGTAAAATGTCGATAGTCCATATCTCGGAAACTATAAGAGATAATGCAATTTGGCCATCGGCAGTGTAATTAGCATGCCGAATATTATTTGGAATGTGAATTACAACGAAATCGCTAATTCATAAGACCATTTTACAATTCTGGCCCAAGTTAGAAGCTGAGCCAATATTGCAAGATGTCGATAGTCCATATCTCGGAAACTATAAGAGATAATGCAATATGGCAATCGGCGACGTAATTAGCATGCCGAATATTACTTGGAATGTGAATTACAACGATATCGCTAATTCATAAGACCATTTTACAATTCTGGCCCAAGTTAGAAGCAGAGCCAATATTGCAAGATGTCGATAGTCCATATCTCGGAAACTATAAGAGATAATGCAATTTGGCAATCGGCAACGTAATTAGCATGCCGAATATTACTTGGAATGTGAATTACAACGAAATCGCTAATTCATAAGACCAATTTACAATTTTGACCCAAGTTAGAAGAAGAGCCAATATTGTAAAATGTCGATAGTCCATATCTCGGAAACTATAAGAGATAATGCAATTTGGCCATCGGCAGTGTAATTAGCATGCCGAATATTACTTGGAATGTGAATTACAACGAAATCGCTAATTCATAAGACCATTTTACAATTCTGGCCCAAGTTAGAAGCAGAGCCAATATTGCAAGATGTCGATAGTCCATATCTCGGAAACTATAAGAGATAATGCAATTTGGCAATCGGCAACGTAATTAGCATGCCGAATATTACTTGGAATGTGAATTGGAGCGAAATCGCTAATTCATAAGACCATTTTACAATTCTGGCCCAAGTTAGAAGCAGAGCCAATATTGCAAGATGTCGATAGTCCATATCTCGGAAACTATAAGAGATAATGCAATTTGGCAATCGGCAACGTAATTAGCATGCCGAATATTACTTGGAATGTGAACTGGAGCGAAATCGCTAATTCATAAGACCATTTTACAATTTTGACCCAAGTTAGAAGAAGAGCCAATATTGTAAAATGTCGATAGTCCATATCTCGGAAACTATAAGAGATAATGCAATTTGGCAATCGGCAACGTAATTAGCATGCCGAATATTACTTGGAATGTGAATTACAACGAAATCGCTAATTCATAAGACCATTTTACAATTCTGGCTCAAGTTAGAAGCAGAGCCAATATTGCAAGATGTCGATAGTCCATATCTCGGAAACTATAAGAGTTAATGCAATCTGGCAATCGGCAACGTAATTAGCATGCCGAATATTACTTGGAATGTGAATTGGAGCGAAATTGCTAATTCATAAGACCATTTTACAATTTTGACCCAAGTTAGAAGCAGAGCCAATATTGTAAAATGTCGATAGTCCATATCTCGGAAACTATAAGAGATAATGCAATTTGGCAATCGGCAACGTAATTAGCATGCCGAATATTACTTGGAATGTGAATTACAACGAAATCGCTAATTCATAAGACCATTTTACAATTCTGGCCCAAGTTAGAAGCAGAGTCAATATTGCAAGATGTCGATAGTCCATATCTCGGAAACTATAAGAGATAATGCAATTTGGCAATCGGCAACGTAATTAGCATGCCGAATATTACTTGGAATGTGAATTACAGCGAAATCGCTAATTCATAAGACCATTTTACAATTCTGGCCCAAGTTAGAAGAAAAGCCAATATTGTAAAATGTCGATAGTCCATATCTCGGAAACTATAAGAGATAATGCAATTTGGCCATCGGCAGTGTAATCAGTATGCCGAATATTACTTGGAATGTGAATTACAACGAAATCGCTAATTCATAAGACCATTTTACAATTCTGGCCCAAGTTAGAAGCAGAGCCAATATTGCAAGATGTCGATAGTCCATATCTCGGAAACTATAAGAGATAATGCAATTTGGCAATCGGCAACGTAATTAGCATGCCGAATATTGCTTGTAATGTGAATTACAACAAAATCGCTAATTCATAAGACCATTTTACAATTCTGGCCCAAGTTAGAAGCAGAGCCAATATTGCAAGATGTCGATAGTCCATATCTCGGAAACTATAAGAGATAATGCAATTTGGCAATCGGCAACGTAATTAGCATGCCGAATATTACTTGGAATGTGAATTACAACGAAATCGCTAATTCATAAGACCAATTTACAATTTTGACCCAAGTTAGAAGAAGAGCCAATATTGTAAAATGTCGATAGTCCATATCTCGGAAACTATAAGAGATAATGCAATTTGGCCATCGGCAGTGTAATTAGCATGCCGAATATTACTTGGAATGTGAATTACAACGAAATCGCTAATTCATAAGGCCATTTTACAATTCTGGCCCAAGTTAGAAGAAGAGCCAATATTGTAAAATGTCGATAGTCCATATCTCGGAAACTATAAGAGATAATGCAATTTGGCCATCGGCAGTGTAATTAGCATGCCGAATATTACTTGGAATGTGAATTACAACGAAATCGCTAATTCATAAGACCAATTTACAATTTTGACCCAAGTTAGAAGAAGAGCCAATATTGTAAAATGTCGATAGTCCATATCTCGGAAACTATAAGAGATAATGCAATTTGGCAATCGGCAACGTAATTAGCATGCCGAATATTACTTGGAATGTGAATTACAACGAAATCGCTAATTCATAAGACCATTTTACATTTCTGGCCCAAGTTAGAAGCAGCGCCAATATTGTATAATGTCGACAGTCCATATCTCGGAAGCTATAAGAGATAATGCAATTTGGCAATCGGCAACGTAATTAGCATGCCGAATATTACTTGGAATGTGAATTACAACGAAATCGCTAATTCATAAAACCATTTTACAATTCTGGCCCAAGTTAGAAGCAGAGCCAATATTGTAAAATGTCGATAGTCCATATCTCGGAAACTATAAGAGATAATGAAATTTGGCAATCGGCAACGTAATTAGCATGCCGAATATTACTTGGAATGTGAATTACAACGAAATCGCTAATTCATAAGACCAATTTACAATTTTGACCCAAGTTAGAAGAAGAGCCAATATTGTAAAATGTCGATAGTCCATATCTCGGAAACTATAAAAGATAATGCAATTTGGCCATCGGCAACGTAATTAGCATGCCGAATATTACTTGGAATGTGAATTACAACGAAATCGCTAATTCATAAGACCAATTTACAATTTTGACCCAAGTTAGAAGAAGAGCCAATATTGTAAAATGTCGATAGTCCATATCTCGGAAACTATAAGAGATAATGCAATTTGGCCATCGGCAGTGTAATTAGCATGCCGAATATTACTTGGAATGAGAATTACAACGAAATCGCTAATTCATAAGACCATTTTACAATTCTGGCCCAAGTTAGAAGCAGAGCCAATATTGTAAAATGTCGATAGTCCATATCTCGGAAACTATAAGAGATAATGCAATTTGGCAATCGGCAACGTAATTAGCATGCCGAATATTACTTGGAATGTGAATTGGAGCGAAATCGCTAATTCATAAGACCATTTTACAATTCTGGCCCAAGTTAGAAGCAGAGCCAATATTGCAAGATGTCGATAGTCCATATCTCGGAAACTATAAGAGATAATGCAATTTGGCAATCGGCAACGTAATTAGCATGCCGAATATTACTTGGAATGTGAACTGGAGCGAAATCGCTAATTCATAAGACCACTTTACAATTTTGACCCAAGTTAGAAGAAGAGCCAATATTGTAAAATGTCGATAGTCCATATCTCGGAAACTATAAGAGATAATGCAATTTGGCCATCGGCAGTGTAATTAGCATGCCGAATATTATTTGGAATGTGAATTACAACGAAATCGCTAATTCATAAGACCATTTTACAATTCTGGCCCAAGTTAGAAGCAGAGCCAATATTGCAAGATGTCGATAGTCCATATCTCGGAAACTATAAGAGATAATGCAATTTGGCAATCGGCGACGTAATTAGCATGCCGAATATTACTTGGAATGTGAATTACAACGAAATCGCTAATTCATAAGACCATTTTACAATTCTGGCCCAAGTTAGAAGCAGAGCCAATATTGCAAGATGTCGATAGTCCATATCTCGGAAACTATAAGAGATAATGCAATTTGGCAATCGGCAACGTAATTAGCATGCCGAATATTACTTGGAATGTGAATTACAACGAAATCGCTAATTCATAAGACCAATTTACAATTTTGACCCAAGTTAGAAGAAGAGCCAATATTGTAAAATGTCGATAGTCCATATCTCGGAAACTATAAGAGATAATGCAATTTGGCCATCGGCAGTGTAATTAGCATGCCGAATATTACTTGGAATGTGAATTACAACGAAATCGCTAATTCATAAGACCATTTTACAATTCTGGCCCAAGTTAGAAGCAGAGCCAATATTGCAAGATGTCGATAGTCCATATCTCGGAAACTATAAGAGATAATGCAATTTGGCAATCGGCAACGTAATTAGCATGCCGAATATTACTTGGAATGTGAATTACAACGAAATCGCTAATTCATAAGACCAATTTACAATTTTGACCCAAGTTAGAAGAAGAGCCAATATTGTAAAATGTCGATAGTCCATATCTCGGAAACTATAAGAGATAATGCAATTTGGCCATCGGCAGTGTAATTAGCATGCCGAATATTACTTGGAATGAGAATTACAACGAAATCGCTAATTCATAAGACCATTTTACAATTCTGGCCCAAGTTAGAAGCAGAGCCAATATTGTAAAATGTCGATAGTCCATATCTCGGAAACTATAAGAGATAATGCAATTTGGCAATCGGCAACGTAATTAGCATGCCGAATATTACTTGGAATGTGAATTGGAGCGAAATCGCTAATTCATAAGACCATTTTACAATTCTGGCCCAAGTTAGAAGCAGAGCCAATATTGCAAGATGTCGATAGTCCATATCTCGGAAACTATAAGAGATAATGCAATTTGGCAATCGGCGACGTAATTAGCATGCCGAATATTACTTGGAATGTGAATTGGAGCGAAATCGCTAATTCATAAGACCATTTTACAATTCTGGCCCAAGTTAGAAGCAGAGCCAATATTGCAAGATGTCGATAGTCCATATCTCGGAAACTATAAGAGATAATGCAATTTGGCAATCGGCAACGTAATTAGCATGCCGAATATTACTTGGAATGTGAATTACAACGAAATCGCTAATTCATAAGACCAATTTACAATTTTGACCCAAGTTAGAAGAAGAGCCAATATTGTAAAATGTCGATAGTCCATATCTCGGAAACTATAAGAGATAATGCAATTTGGCCATCGGCAGTGTAATTAGCATGCCGAATATTACTTGGAATGAGAATTACAACGAAATCGCTAATTCATAAGACCATTTTACAATTCTGGCCCAAGTTAGAAGCAGAGCCAATATTGTAAAATGTCGATAGTCCATATCTCGGAAACTATAAGAGATAATGCAATTTGGCAATCGGCAACGTAATTAGCATGCCGAATATTACTTGGAATGTGAATTGGAGCGAAATCGCTAATTCATAAGACCATTTTACAATTCTGGCCCAAGTTAGAAGCAGAGCCAATATTGCAAGATGTCGATAGTCCATATCTCGGAAACTATAAGAGATAATGCAATTTGGCAATCGGCAACGTAATTAGCATGCCGAATATTACTTGGAATGTGAACTGGAGCGAAATCGCTAATTCATAAGACCACTTTACAATTTTGACCCAAGTTAGAAGAAGAGCCAATATTGTAAAATGTCGATAGTCCATATCTCGGAAACTATAAGAGATAATGCAATTTGGCCATCGGCAGTGTAATTAGCATGCCGAATATTATTTGGAATGTGAATTACAACGAAATCGCTAATTCATAAGACCATTTTACAATTCTGGCCCAAGTTAGAAGCAGAGCCAATATTGCAAGATGTCGATAGTCCATATCTCGGAAACTATAAGAGATAATGCAATTTGGCAATCGGCGACGTAATTAGCATGCCGAATATTACTTGGAATGTGAATTACAACGAAATCGCTAATTCATAAGACCATTTTACAATTCTGGCCCAAGTTAGAAGCAGAGCCAATATTGCAAGATGTCGATAGTCCATATCTCGGAAACTATAAGAGATAATGCAATTTGGCAATCGGCAACGTAATTAGCATGCCGAATATTACTTGGAATGTGAATTACAACGAAATCGCTAATTCATAAGACCAATTTACAATTTTGACCCAAGTTAGAAGAAGAGCCAATATTGTAAAATGTCGATAGTCCATATCTCGGAAACTATAAGAGATAATGCAATTTGGCCATCGGCAGTGTAATTAGCATGCCGAATATTACTTGGAATGTGAATTACAACGAAATCGCTAATTCATAAGACCATTTTACAATTCTGGCCCAAGTTAGAAGCAGAGCCAATATTGCAAGATGTCGATAGTCCATATCTCGGAAACTATAAGAGATAATGCAATTTGGCAATCGGCAACGTAATTAGCATGCCGAATATTACTTGGAATGTGAATTACAACGAAATCGCTAATTCATAAGACCAATTTACAATTTTGACCCAAGTTAGAAGAAGAGCCAATATTGTAAAATGTCGATAGTCCATATCTCGGAAACTATAAGAGATAATGCAATTTGGCCATCGGCAGTGTAATTAGCATGCCGAATATTACTTGGAATGAGAATTACAACGAAATCGCTAATTCATAAGACCATTTTACAATTCTGGCCCAAGTTAGAAGCAGAGCCAATATTGTAAAATGTCGATAGTCCATATCTCGGAAACTATAAGAGATAATGCAATTTGGCAATCGGCAACGTAATTAGCATGCCGAATATTACTTGGAATGTGAATTGGAGCGAAATCGCTAATTCATAAGACCATTTTACAATTCTGGCCCAAGTTAGAAGCAGAGCCAATATTGCAAGATGTCGATAGTCCATATCTCGGAAACTATAAGAGATAATGCAATTTGGCAATCGGCGACGTAATTAGCATGCCGAATATTACTTGGAATGTGAATTGGAGCGAAATCGCTAATTCATAAGACCATTTTACAATTCTGGCCCAAGTTAGAAGCAGAGCCAATATTGCAAGATGTCGATAGTCCATATCTCGGAAACTATAAGAGATAATGCAATTTGGCAATCGGCAACCTAATTAGCATGCCGAATATTACTTGGAATGTGAACTGGAGCGAAATCGCTAATTCATAAGACCACTTTACAATTTTGACCCAAGTTAGAAGAAGAGCCAATATTGTAAAATGTCGATAGTCCATATCTCGGAAACTATAAGAGATAATGCAATTTGGCCATCGGCAGTGTAATTAGCATGCCGAATATTATTTGGAATGTGAATTACAACGAAATCGCTAATTCATAAGACCATTTTACAATTCTGGCCCAAGTTAGAAGCAGAGCCAATATTGCAAGATGTCGATAGTCCATATCTCGGAAACTATAAGAGATAATGCAATTTGGCAATCGGCGACGTAATTAGCATGCCGAATATTACTTGGAATGTGAATTACAACGAAATCGCTAATTCATAAGACCATTTTACAATTCTGGCCCAAGTTAGAAGAAGAGCCAATATTGTAAAATGTCGATAGTCCATATCTCAGAGACTATAAGAGATAATGCAATTTTGCCATCGGCAGTGTAATTAGCATGCCGAATATTACTTGGAACGTGAACTACAACGAAATCGCTAATTCATAAGACCAATTTACAATTTTGACCCAAGTTAGAAGAAGAGCCAATATTGTAAAATGTCGATAGTCCATATCTCAGAAACTATAAGAGATAATGCAATTTGGCCATCGGCAGTGTAATTAGCATGCCGAATATTACTTGGAACGTGAATTACAACGAAATCGCTAATTCATAAAACCAATTTACAATTTTGGCCCAAGTTAGAAGAAGAGCCAATATTGTAAAATGTCGATAGTCCATATCTCAGAAACTATAAGAGATAATGCAATTTGGCCATCGGCAGTGTAATTAGCATGCCGAATATTACTTGGAATGTGAATTACAACGAAATCGCTAATTCATAAGACCATTTTACAATTCTGGCCCAAGTTAGAAGCAGAGCCAATATTGTAAAATGTCGATAGTCCATATCTCGGAAACTATAAGAGATAATGCAATTTGGCAATCGGCGACGTAATTAGCATGCCGAATATTACTTGGAATGTGAATTGGAGCGAAATCGCTAATTCATAAGACCATTTTACAATTCTGGCCCAAGTTAGAAGCAGAGCCAATATTGCAAGATGTCGATAGTCCATATCTCGGAAACTATAAGAGATAATGCAATTTGGCAATCGGCAACGTAATTAGCATGCCGAATATTACTTGGAATGTGAATTACAACGAAATCGCTAATTCATAAGACCAATTTACAATTTTGACCCAAGTTAGAAGAAGAGCCAATATTGTAAAATGTCGATAGTCCATATCTCGGAAACTATAAGAGATAATGCAATTTGGCCATCGGCAGTGTAATTAGCATGCCGAATATTACTTGGAATGAGAATTACAACGAAATCGCTAATTCATAAGACCATTTTACAATTCTGGCCCAAGTTAGAAGCAGAGCCAATATTGTAAAATGTCGATAGTCCATATCTCGGAAACTATAAGAGATAATGCAATTTGGCAATCGGCAACGTAATTAGCATGCCGAATATTACTTGGAATGTGAATTGGAGCGAAATCGCTAATTCATAAGACCATTTTACAATTCTGGCCCAAGTTAGAAGCAGAGCCAATATTGCAAGATGTCGATAGTCCATATCTCGGAAACTATAAGAGATAATGCAATTTGGCAATCGGCAACGTAATTAGCATGCCGAATATTACTTGGAATGTGAACTGGAGCGAAATCGCTAATTCATAAGACCACTTTACAATTTTGACCCAAGTTAGAAGAAGAGCCAATATTGTAAAATGTCGATAGTCCATATCTCGGAAACTATAAGAGATAATGCAATTTGGCCATCGGCAGTGTAATTAGCATGCCGAATATTATTTGGAATGTGAATTACAACGAAATCGCTAATTCATAAGACCATTTTACAATTCTGGCCCAAGTTAGAAGCAGAGCCAATATTGCAAGATGTCGATAGTCCATATCTCGGAAACTATAAGAGATAATGCAATTTGGCAATCGGCGACGTAATTAGCATGCCGAATATTACTTGGAATGTGAATTACAACGAAATCGCTAATTCATAAGACCATTTTACAATTCTGGCCCAAGTTAGAAGCAGAGCCAATATTGCAAGATGTCGATAGTCCATATCTCGGAAACTATAAGAGATAATGCAATTTGGCAATCGGCAACGTAATTAGCATGCCGAATATTACTTGGAATGTGAATTACAACGAAATCGCTAATTCATAAGACCAATTTACAATTTTGACCCAAGTTAGAAGAAGAGCCAATATTGTAAAATGTCGATAGTCCATATCTCGGAAACTATAAGAGATAATGCAATTTGGCCATCGGCAGTGTAATTAGCATGCCGAATATTACTTGGAATGTGAATTACAACGAAATCGCTAATTCATAAGACCATTTTACAATTCTGGCCCAAGTTAGAAGCAGAGCCAATATTGCAAGATGTCGATAGTCCATATCTCGGAAACTATAAGAGATAATGCAATTTGGCAATCGGCAACGTAATTAGCATGCCGAATATTACTTGGAATGTGAATTACAACGAAATCGCTAATTCATAAGACCAATTTACAATTTTGACCCAAGTTAGAAGAAGAGCCAATATTGTAAAATGTCGATAGTCCATATCTCGGAAACTATAAGAGATAATGCAATTTGGCCATCGGCAGTGTAATTAGCATGCCGAATATTACTTGGAATGAGAATTACAACGAAATCGCTAATTCATAAGACCATTTTACAATTCTGGCCCAAGTTAGAAGCAGAGCCAATATTGTAAAATGTCGATAGTCCATATCTCGGAAACTATAAGAGATAATGCAATTTGGCAATCGGCAACGTAATTAGCATGCCGAATATTACTTGGAATGTGAATTGGAGCGAAATCGCTAATTCATAAGACCATTTTACAATTCTGGCCCAAGTTAGAAGCAGAGCCAATATTGCAAGATGTCGATAGTCCATATCTCGGAAACTATAAGAGATAATGCAATTTGGCAATCGGCGACGTAATTAGCATGCCGAATATTACTTGGAATGTGAATTGGAGCGAAATCGCTAATTCATAAGACCATTTTACAATTCTGGCCCAAGTTAGAAGCAGAGCCAATATTGCAAGATGTCGATAGTCCATATCTCGGAAACTATAAGAGATAATGCAATTTGGCAATCGGCAACCTAATTAGCATGCCGAATATTACTTGGAATGTGAACTGGAGCGAAATCGCTAATTCATAAGACCACTTTACAATTTTGACCCAAGTTAGAAGAAGAGCCAATATTGTAAAATGTCGATAGTCCATATCTCGGAAACTATAAGAGATAATGCAATTTGGCCATCGGCAGTGTAATTAGCATGCCGAATATTATTTGGAATGTGAATTACAACGAAATCGCTAATTCATAAGACCATTTTACAATTCTGGCCCAAGTTAGAAGCAGAGCCAATATTGCAAGATGTCGATAGTCCATATCTCGGAAACTATAAGAGATAATGCAATTTGGCAATCGGCGACGTAATTAGCATGCCGAATATTACTTGGAATGTGAATTACAACGAAATCGCTAATTCATAAGACCATTTTACAATTCTGGCCCAAGTTAGAAGAAGAGCCAATATTGTAAAATGTCGATAGTCCATATCTCAGAGACTATAAGAGATAATGCAATTTTGCCATCGGCAGTGTAATTAGCATGCCGAATATTACTTGGAACGTGAACTACAACGAAATCGCTAATTCATAAGACCAATTTACAATTTTGACCCAAGTTAGAAGAAGAGCCAATATTGTAAAATGTCGATAGTCCATATCTCAGAAACTATAAGAGATAATGCAATTTGGCCATCGGCAGTGTAATTAGCATGCCGAATATTACTTGGAACGTGAATTACAACGAAATCGCTAATTCATAAAACCAATTTACAATTTTGGCCCAAGTTAGAAGAAGAGCCAATATTGTAAAATGTCGATAGTCCATATCTCAGAAACTATAAGAGATAATGCAATTTGGCCATCGGCAGTGTAATTAGCATGCCGAATATTACTTGGAATGTGAATTACAACGAAATCGCTAATTCATAAGACCATTTTACAATTCTGGCCCAAGTTAGAAGCAGAGCCAATATTGTAAAATGTCGATAGTCCATATCTCGGAAACTATAAGAGATAATGCAATTTGGCAATCGGCAACGTAATTAGCATGCCGAATATTACTTGGAATGTGAACTGGAGCGAAATCGCTAATTCATAAGACCACTTTACAATTTTGACCCAAGTTAGAAGAAGAGCCAATATTGTAAAATGTCGATAGTCCATATCTCGGAAACTATAAGAGATAATGCAATTTGGCCATCGGCAGTGTAATTAGCATGCCGAATATTATTTGGAATGTGAATTACAACGAAATCGCTAATTCATAAGACCATTTTACAATTCTGGCCCAAGTTAGAAGCAGAGCCAATATTGCAAGATGTCGATAGTCCATATCTCGGAAACTATAAGAGATAATGCAATTTGGCAATCGGCGACGTAATTAGCATGCCGAATATTACTTGGAATGTGAATTACAACGAAATCGCTAATTCATAAGACCATTTTACAATTCTGGCCCAAGTTAGAAGCAGAGCCAATATTGCAAGATGTCGATAGTCCATATCTCGGAAACTATAATAGATAATGCAATTTGGCAATCGGCAACGTAATTAGCATGCCGAATATTACTTGGAATGTGAATTACAACGAAATCGCTAATTCATAAGACCAATTTACAATTTTGACCCAAGTTAGAAGAAGAGCCAATATTGTAAAATGTCGATAGTCCATATCTCGGAAACTATAAGAGATAATGCAATTTGGCCATCGGCAGTGTAATTAGCATGCCGAATATTACTTGGAATGTGAATTACAACGAAATCGCTAATTCATAAGACCATTTTACAATTCTGGCCCAAGTTAGAAGCAGAGCCAATATTGCAAGATGTCGATAGTCCATATCTCGGAAACTATAAGAGATAATGCAATTTGGCAATCGGCAACGTAATTAGCATGCCGAATATTACTTGGAATGTGAATTACAACGAAATCGCTAATTCATAAGACCAATTTACAATTTTGACCCAAGTTAGAAGAAGAGCCAATATTGTAAAATGTCGATAGTCCATATCTCGGAAACTATAAGAGATAATGCAATTTGGCCATCGGCAGTGTAATTAGCATGCCGAATATTACTTGGAATGTGAATTACAACGATATCGCTAATTCATAAGACCATTTTACAATTCTGGCCCAAGTTAGAAGCAGAGCCAATATTGTAAAATGTCGATAGTCCATATCTCGGAAACTATAAGAGATAATGCAATTTGGCAATCGGCAACGTAATTAGCATGCCAAATATTACTTGGAATGTGAATTGGAGCGAAATCGCTAATTCATAAGACCATTTTACAATTCTGGCCCAAGTTAGAAGCAGAGCCAATATTGCAAGATGTCGATAGTCCATATCTCGAAAACTATAAGAGATAATGCAATTTGGCAATCGGCAACGTAATTAGCATGCCGAATATTACTTGGAATGTGAACTGGAGCGAAATCGCTAATTCATAAGACCACTTTACAATTTTGACCCAAGTTAGAAGAAGAGCCAATATTGTAAAATGTCGATAGTCCATATCTCGGAAACTATAAGAGATAATGCAATTTGGCCATCGGCAGTGTAATTAGCATGCCGAATATTATTTGGAATGTGAATTACAACGAAATCGCTAATTCATAAGACCATTTTACAATTCTGGCCCAAGTTAGAAGCAGAGCCAATATTGCAAGATGTCGATAGTCCATATCTCGGAAACTATAAGAGATAATGCAATTTGGCAATCGGCGACGTAATTAGCATGCCGAATATTACTTGGAATGTGAATTACAACGAAATCGCTAATTCATAAGACCATTTTACAATTCTGGCCCAAGTTAGAAGCAGAGCCAATATTGCAAGATGTCGATAGTCCATATCTCGGAAACTATAAGAGATAATGCAATTTGGCAATCGGCAACGTAATTAGCATGCCGAATATTACTTGGAATGTGAACTGGAGCGAAATCGCTAATTCATAAGACCATTTTACAATTTTGACCCAAGTTAGAAGAAGAGCCAATATTGTAAAATGTCGATAGTCCATATCTCGGAAACTATAAGAGATAATGCAATTTGGCAATCGGCTACGTAATTAGCATGCCGAATATTACTTGGAATGTGAATTGGAGCGAAATTGCTAATTCATAAGACCCTTTTACAATTTTGACCCAAGTTAGAAGCAGAGCCAATATTGTAAAATGTCGATAGTCCATATCTCGGAAACTATAAGAGATAATGCAATTTGGCAATCGGCAACGTAATTAGCATGCCGAATATTACTTGGAATGTGAATTACAACGAAATCGCTAATTCATAAGACCATTTTACAATTCTGGCCCAAGTTAGAAGCAGAGCCAATATTGCAAGATGTCGATAGTCCATATCTCGGAAACTATAAGAGATAATGCAATTTGGCAATCGGCAACGTAATTAGTATGCCGAATATTACTTGGAATGTGAATTACAACGAAATCGCTAATTCATAAGACCATTTTACAATTCTGGCCCAAGTTAGAAGCAGAGCCAATATTGCAAGATGTCGATAGTCCATATCTCGGAAACTATAAGAGATAATGCAATTTGGCAATCGGCAACGTAATTAGCATGCCGAATATTACTTGGAATGTGAATTGGAGCGAAATCGCTAATTCATAAGACCATTTTACAATTCTGGCCCAAGTTAGAAGCAGAGCCAATATTGCAAGATGTCGATAGTCCATATCTCGGAAACTATAAGAGATAATGCAATTTGGCAAACGGCAACGTAATTAGCATGCCGAATATTACTTGGAATGTGAACTGGAGCGAAATCGCTAATTCATAAGACCATTTTACAATTTTGACCCAAGTTAGAAGAAGAGCCAATATTGTAAAATGTCAATAGTCCATATCTCGGAAACTATAAGAGATAATGCAATTTGGCAATCGGCAACGTAATTAGCATGCCGAATATTACTTGGAATGTGAATTACAACGAAATCGCTAATTCATAAGACCATTTTACAATTCTGGCTCAAGTTAGAAGCAGAGCCAATATTGCAAGTTGTCGATAGTCCATATCTCGGAAACTATAAGAGATAATGCAATTTGGCAATCGGCAACGTAATTAGAATGCCGAATATTACTTGGAATGTGAATTACAACGAAATCGCTAATTCATAAGACCAATTTACAATTTTGACCCAAGTTAGAAGAAGAGCCAATATTGTAAAATGTCGAAAGTCCATATCTCGGAAACTATAAGAGATAATGCAATTTGGCCATCGGCAGTGTAATTAGCATGCCGAATATTACTTGGAATGTGAATTACAACGAAATCGCTAATTCATAAGACCATTTTACAATTCTGGCCCAAGTTAGAAGCAGAGCCAATATTGCAAGATGTCGATAGTCCATATCTCGGAAACTATAAGAGATAATGCAATTTGGCAATCGGCGACGTAATTAGCATGCCGAATATTACTTGGAATGTGAATTACAACGAAATCGCTAATTCATAAGACCATTTTACAATTCTGGCCCAAGTTAGAAGCAGAGCCAATATTGCAAGATGTCGATAGTCCATATCTCGGAAACTATAAGAGATAATGCAATTTGGCAATCGGCAACGTAATTAGCATGCCGAATATTACTTGGAATGTGAACTGGAGCGAAATCGCTAATTCATAAGACCATTTTACAATTTTGACCCAAGTTAGAAGAAGAGCCAATATTGTAAAATGTCGATAGTCCATATCTCGGAAACTATAAGAGATAATGCAATTTGGCAATCGGCAACGTAATTAGCATGCCGAATATTACTTGGAATGTGAATTGGAGCGAAATTGCTAATTCATAAGACCCTTTTACAATTTTGACCCAAGTTAGAAGCAGAGCCAATATTGTAAAATGTCGATAGTCCATATCTCGGAAACTATAAGAGATAATGCAATTTGGCAATCGGCAACGTAATTAGCATGCCGAATATTACTTGGAATGTGAATTACAACGAAATCGCTAATTCATAAGACCATTTTACAATTCTGGCCCAAGTTAGAAGCAGAGCCAATATTGCAAGATGTCGATAGTCCATATCTCGGAAACTATAAGAGATAATGCAATTTGGCAATCGGCAACGTAATTAGCATGCCGAATATTACTTGGAATGTGAATTACAACGAAATCGCTAATTCATAAGACCATTTTACAATTCTGGCCCAAGTTAGAAGCAGAGCCAATATTGCAAGATGTCGATAGTCCATATCTCGGAAACTATAAGAGATAATGCAATTTGGCAAACGGCAACGTAATTAGCATGCCGAATATTACTTGGAATGTGAACTGGAGCGAAATCGCTAATTCATAAGACCATTTTAAAATTTTGACCCAAGTTAGAAGAAGAGCCAATATTGTAAAATGTCAATAGTCCATATATCGGAAACTATAAGAGATAATGCAATTTGGCAATCGGCAACGTAATTAGCATGCCGAATATTACTTGGAATGTGAATTACAACGAAATCGCTAATTCAAAAGACCATTTTACAATTCTGGCTCAAGTTAGAAGCAGAGCCAATATTGCAAGTTGTCGATAGTCCATATCTCGGAAACTATAAGAGATAATGCAATTTGGCAATCGGCAACGTAATTAGAATGCCGAATATTACTTGGAATGTGAATTACAACGAAATCGCTAATTCATAAGACCAATTTACAATTTTGACCCAAGTTAGAAGAAGAGCCAATATTGTAAAATGTCGAAAGTCCATATCTCGGAAACTATAAGAGATAATGCAATTTGGCAATCGGCAACGTAATTAGCATGCCGAATATTACTTGGAATGTGAACTGGAGCGAAATCGCTAATTCATAAGACCACTTTACAATTTTGACCCAAGTTAGAAGAAGAGCCAATATTGTAAAATGTCGATAGTCCATATCTCGGAAACTATAAGAGATAATGCAATTTGGCCATCGGCAGTGTAATTAGCATGCCGAATATTATTTGGAATGTGAATTACAACGAAATCGCTAATTCATAAGACCATTTTACAATTCTGGCCCAAGTTAGAAGCAGAGCCAATATTGCAAGATGTCGATAGTCCATATCTCGGAAACTATAAGAGATAATGCAATTTGGCAATCGGCGACGTAATTAGCATGCCGAATATTACTTGGAATGTGAATTACAACGAAATCGCTAATTCATAAGACCATTTTACAATTCTGGCCCAAGTTAGAAGCAGAGCCAATATTGCAAGATGTCGATAGTCCATATCTCGGAAACTATAAGAGATAATGCAATTTGGCAATCGGCAACGTAATTAGCATGCCGAATATTACTTGGAATGTGAACTGGAGCGAAATCGCTAATTCATAAGACCATTTTACAATTTTGACCCAAGTTAGAAGAAGAGCCAATATTGTAAAATGTCGATAGTCCATATCTCGGAAACTATAAGAGATAATGCAATTTGGCAATCGGCTACGTAATTAGCATGCCGAATATTACTTGGAATGTGAATTGGAGCGAAATTGCTAATTCATAAGACACTTTTACAATTTTGACCCAAGTTAGAAGCAGAGCCAATATTGTAAAATGTCGATAGTCCATATCTCGGAAACTATAAGAGATAATGCAATTTGGCAATCGGCAACGTAATTAGCATGCCGAATATTACTTGGAATGTGAATTACAACGAAATCGCTAATTCATAAGACCATTTTACAATTCTGGCCCAAGTTAGAAGCAGAGCCAATATTGCAAGATGTCGATAGTCCATATCTCGGAAACTATAAGAGATAATGCAATTTGGCAATCGGCAACGTAATTAGCATGCCGAATATTACTTGGAATGTGAATTACAACGAAATCGCTAATTCATAAGACCATTTTACAATTCTGGCCCAAGTTAGAAGCAGAGCCAATATTGCAAGATGTCGATAGTCCATATCTCGGAAACTATAAGAGATAATGCAATTTGGCAATCGGCAACGTAATTAGCATGCCGAATATTACTTGGAATGTGAATTGGAGCGAAATCGCTAATTCATAAGACCATTTTACAATTCTGGCCCAAGTTAGAAGCAGAGCCAATATTGCAAGATGTCGATAGTCCATATCTCGGAAACTATAAGAGATAATGCAATTTGGCAAACGGCAACGTAATTAGCATGCCGAATATTACTTGGAATGTGAACTGGAGCGAAATCGCTAATTCATAAGACCATTTTACAATTTTGACCCAAGTTAGAAGAAGAGCCAATATTGTAAAATGTCAATAGTCCATATCTCGGAAACTATAAGAGATAATGCAATTTGGCAATCGGCAACGTAATTAGCATGCCGAATATTACTTGGAATGTGAATTACAACGAAATCGCTAATTCATAAGACCATTTTACAATTCTGGCTCAAGTTAGAAGCAGAGCCAATATTGCAAGTTGTCGATAGTCCATATCTCGGAAACTATAAGAGATAATGCAATTTGGCAATCGGCAACGTAATTAGAATGCCGAATATTACTTGGAATGTGAATTACAACGAAATCGCTAATTCATAATACCAATTTACAATTTTGACCCAAGTTAGAAGAAGAGCCAATATTGTAAAATGTCGAAAGTCCATATCTCGGAAACTATAAGAGATAATGCAATTTGGCCATCGGCAGTGTAATTAGCATGCCGAATATTACTTGGAATGTGAATTACAACGAAATCGCTAATTCATAAGACCATTTTACAATTCTGGCCCAAGTTAGAAGCAGAGCCAATATTGCAAGATGTCGATAGTCCATATCTCGGAAACTATAAGAGATAATGCAATTTGGCAATCGGCGACGTAATTAGCATGCCGAATATTACTTGGAATGTGAATTACAACGAAATCGCTAATTCATAAGACCATTTTACAATTCTGGCCCAAGTTAGAAGAAGAGCCAATATTGTAAAATGTCGATAGTCCATATCTCGGAAACTATAAGAGATAATGCAATTTGGCAATCGGCAACGTAATTAGCATGCCGAATATTACTTGGAATGTGAACTGGAGCGAAATCGCTAATTCATAAGACCATTTTACAATTTTGACCCAAGTTAGAAGAAGAGCCAATATTGTAAAATGTCGATAGTCCATATCTCGGAAACTATAAGAGATAATGCAATTTGGCAATCGGCAACGTAATTAGCATGCCGAATATTACTTGGAATGTGAATTGGAGCGAAATTGCTAATTCATAAGACCCTTTTACAATTTTGACCCAAGTTAGAAGCAGAGCCAATATTGTAAAATGTCGATAGTCCATATCTCGGAAACTATAAGAGATAATGCAATTTGGCAATCGGCAACGTAATTAGCATGCCGAATATTACTTGGAATGTGAATTACAACGAAATCGCTAATTCATAAGACCATTTTACAATTCTGGCCCAAGTTAGAAGCAGAGCCAATATTGCAAGATGTCGATAGTCCATATCTCGGAAACTATAAGAGATAATGCAATTTGGCAATCGGCAACGTAATTAGCATGCCGAATATTACTTGGAATGTGAATTACAACGAAATCGCTAATTCATAAGACCATTTTACAATTCTGGCCCAAGTTAGAAGCAGAGCCAATATTGCAAGATGTCGATAGTCCATATCTCGGAAACTATAAGAGATAATGCAATTTGGCAATCGGCAACGTAATTAGCATGCCGAATATTACTTGGAATGTGAATTGGAGCGAAATCGCTAATTCATAAGACCATTTTACAATTCTGGCCCAAGTTAGAAGCAGAGCCAATATTGCAAGATGTCGATAGTCCATATCTCGGAAACTATAAGAGATAATGCAATTTGGCAAACGGCAACGTAATTAGCATGCCGAATATTACTTGGAATGTGAACTGGAGCGAAATCGCTAATTCATAAGACCATTTTAAAATTTTGACCCAAGTTAGAAGAAGAGCCAATATTGTAAAATGTCAATAGTCCATATCTCGGAAACTATAAGAGATAATGCAATTTGGCAATCGGCAACGTAATTAGCATGCCGAATATTACTTGGAATGTGAATTACAACGAAATCGCTAATTCATAAGACCATTTTACAATTCTGGCTCAAGTTAGAAGCAGAGCCAATATTGCAAGTTGTCGATAGTCCATATCTCGGAAACTATAAGAGATAATGCAATTTGGCAATCGGCAACGTAATTAGAATGCCGAATATTACTTGGAATGTGAATTACAACGAAATCGCTAATTCATAAGACCAATTTACAATTTTGACCCAAGTTAGAAGAAGAGCCAATATTGTAAAATGTCGAAAGTCCATATCTCGGAAACTATAAGAGATAATGCAATTTGGCCATCGGCAGTGTAATTAGCATGCCGAATATTACTTGGAATGTGAATTACAACGAAATCGCTAATTCATAAGACCATTTTACAATTCTGGCCCAAGTTAGAAGCAGAGCCAATATTGCAAGAAGTCGATAGTCCATATCTCGGAAACTATAAGAGATAATGCAATTTGGCAATCGGCAACGTAATTAGCATGCCGAATATTACTTGGAATGTGAATTACAACGAAATCGCTAATTCATAAGACCATTTTACAATTCTGGCCCAAGTTAGAAGCAGAGCCAATATTGTAAAATGTCGATAGTCCATATCTCGGAAACTATAAGAGATAATGCAATTTGGCAATCGGCAACGTAATTAGCATGCCGAATATTACTTGGAATGTGAATTACAACGAAATCGCTAATTCATAAGACCATTTTACAATTCTGGCCCAAGTTAGAAGCAGAGCCAATATTGTAAAATGTCGATAGTCCATATCTCGGAAACTATCAGAGATAATGCAATTTGGCAATCGGCAACGTAATTAGCATGCCGAATATTACTTGGAATGTGAATTACAACGAAATCGCTAATTCATAAGGCCATTTTACAATTATGGCCCAAGTTAGAAGAAAAGCCAATATTGTAAAATGTCGATAGTCCATATCTCGGAAACTATAAGAGATAATGCAATTTGGCCATCGGCAGTGTAATTAGCATGCCGAATATTACTTGGAATGTGAATTACAACGAAATCGCTAATTCATAAGACCATTTTACAATTCTGGCCCAAGTTAGAAGCAGAGCCAATATTGTAAGATGTCGATAGTCCATATCTCGGAAACTATCAGAGATAATGCAATTTGGCAATCGGCCACGTAATTAGCATGCCGAATATTACTTGAAATGTGAATTGGAGCGAAATCGCTATTTCATAAGACCATTTTACAATTCTGGCCCAAGTTAGAAGCAGAGCCAATATTGCAAGATGTCGATAGTCCATATCTCGGAAACTATAAGAGATAATGCAATTTGGCAATCGGCAACGTAATTAGCATGCCGAATATTACTTGGAATGTGAACTGCAGCGAAATCGCTAATTCATAAGACCATTTTACAATTTTGACCCAAGTTAGAAGAAGAGCCAATATTGTAAAATGTCGATAGTCCATATCTCGGAAACTATAAGAGATAATGCAATTTGGCAATCGGCAACGTAATTAGCATGCCGAATATTACTTGGAATGTGAATTACAACGAAATCGCTAATTCATAAGACCATTTTACAATTCTGGCTCAAGTTAGAAGCAGAGCCAATATTGCAAGATGTCGATAGTCCATATCTCGGAAACTATAAGAGTTAATGCAATCTGGCAATCGGCAACGTAATTAGCATGCCGAATATTACTTGGAATGTGAATTGGAGCGAAATTGCTAATTCATAAGACCATTTTACAATTTTGACCCAAGTTAGAAGCAGAGCCAATATTGTAAAATGTCGATAGTCCATATCTCGGAAACTATAAGAGATAATGCAATTTGGCAATCGGCAACGTAATTAGCATGCCGAATATTACTTGGAATGTGAATTACAACGAAATCGCTAATTCATAAGACCATTTTACAATTCTGGCCCAAGTTAGAAGCAGAGTCAATATTGCAAGATGTCGATAGTCCATATCACGGAAACTATAGGAGATAATGCAATTTGGCAATCGGCAACGTAATTAGCATGCCGAATATTACTTGGAATGTGAATTACAGCGAAATCGCTAATTCATAAGACCATTTTACAATTCTGGCCCAAGTTAGAAGAAAAGCCAATATTGTAAAATGTCGATAGTCCATATCTCGGAAACTATAAGGGATAATGCAATTTGGCCATCGGCAGTGTAATCAGCATGCCGAATATTACTTGGAATGTGAATTACAACGAAATCGCTAATTCATAAGACCATTTTACAATTCTGGCCCATGTTAGAAGCAGAGCCAATATTGCAAGATGTCGATAGTCCATATCTCGGAAACTATAAGAGATAATGCAATTTGGCAATCGGCAACGTAATTAGCATGCCGAATATTGCTTGTAATGTGAATTACAACAAAATCGCTAATTCATAAGACCATTTTACAATTCTGGCCCAAGTTAGAAGCAGAGCCAATATTGCAAGATGTCGATAGTCCATATCTCGGAAACTATAAGAGATAATGCAATTTGGCAATCGGCAACGTAATTAGCATGCCGAATATTACTTGGAATGTGAATTACAACGAAATCGCTAATTCATAAGACCAATTTACAATTTTGACCCAAGTTAGAAGAAGAGCCAATATTGTAAAATGTCGATAGTCCATATCTCGGAAACTATAAGATATAATGCAATTTGGCCATCGGCAGTGTAATCAGCATGTCGAATATTACTTGGAATGTGAATTACAACGAAATCGCTAATTCATAAGACCATTTTACAATTCTGGCCCATGTTAGAAGCAGAGCCAATATTGCAAGATGTCGATAGTCCATATCTCGGAAACTATAAGAGATAATGCAATTTGGCAATCGGCAACGTAATTAGCATGCCGAATATTGCTTGTAATGTGAATTACAACAAAATCGCTAATTCATAAGACCATTTTACAATTCTGGCCCAAGTTAGAAGCAGAGCCAATATTGCAAGATGTCGATAGTCCATATCTCGGAAACTATAAGAGATAATGCAATTTGGCAATCGGCAACGTAATTAGCATGCCGAATATTACTTGGAATGTGAATTACAACGAAATCGCTAATTCATAAGACCAATTTACAATTTTGACCCAAGTTAGAAGAAGAGCCAATATTGTAAAATGTCGATAGTCCATATCTCGGAAACTATAAGAGATAATGCAATTTGGCCATCGGCAGTGTAATTAGCATGCCGAATATTACTTGGAATGTGAATTACAACGAAATCGCTAATTCATAAGACCATTTTACAATTCTGGCCCAAGTTAGAAGCAGAGCCAATATTGCAGGATGTCGATAGTTCATATCTCGGAAACTATAAGAGATAATGCAATTTGGCAATCGGCAACGTAATTAGCATGCCGAATATTGTTTGGAATGTGAATTACAACAAAATCGCTAATTCATAAGACCATTTTACAATTCTGGCCCAAGTTAGAAGCAGAGCCAATATTGCAAGATGTCGATAGTCCATATCTCGGAAACTATAAGAGATAATGCAATTTGGCAATCGGCAACGTAATTAGCATGCCGAATATTACTTGGAATGTGAATTGGAGCGAAATCGCTAATTCATAAGACCATTTTACAATTCTGGCCCAAGTTAGAAGCAGAGCCAATATTGCAAGATGTCGATAGTCCATATCTCGGAAACTATAAGAGATAATGCAATTTGGCAATCGGCAACGTAATTAGCATGCCGAATATTACTTGGAATGTGAACTGGAGCGAAATCGCTAATTCATAAGACCATTTTACAATTTTGACCCAAGTTAGAAGAAGAGCCAATATTGTAAAATGTCGATAGTCCATATCTCGGAAACTATAAGAGATAATGCAATTTGGCAATCGGCAACGTAATTAGCATGCCGAATATTACTTGGAATGTGAATTACAACGAAATCGCTAATTCATAAGACCATTTTACAATTCTGGCTCAAGTTAGAAGCAGAGCCAATATTGCAAGATGTCGATAGTCCATATCTCGGAAACTATAAGAGATAATGCAATCTGGCAATCGGCAACGTAATTAGCATGCCGAATATTACTTGGAATGTGAATTGGAGCGAAATTGCTAATTCATAAGACCCTTTTACAATTTTGACCCAAGTTAGAAGCAGAGCCAATATTGTAAAATGTCTATAGTCCATATCTCGGAAACTATAAGAGATAATGCAATTTGGCAATCGGCAACGTAATTAGCATGCCGAATATTACTTGGAATGTGAATTACAACGAAATCGCTAATTCATAAGACCATTTTACAATTCTGGCCCAAGTTAGAAGCAGAGCCAATATTGCAAGATGTCGATAGTCCATATCTCGGAAACTATAAGAGATAATGCAATTTGGCCATCGGCAGTGTAATCAGCATGCCGAATATTACTTGGAATGTGAATTACAACAAAATCGCTAATTCATAAGACCATTTTACAATTCTGGCCCAAGTTAGAAGCAGAGCCAATATTGCAAGATGTCGATAGTCCATATCTCGGAAACTATAAGAGATAATGCAATTTGGCAATCGGCAACGTAATTAGCATGCCGAATATTGCTTGGAATGTGAATTACAACAAAATCGCTAATTCATAAGACCATTTTACAATTCTGGCCCAAGTTAGAAGCAGAGCCAATATTGCAAGATGTCGATAGTCCATATCTCGGAAACTATAAGAGATAATGCAATTTGGCAATCGGCAACGTAATTAGCATGCCGAATATTACTTGGAATGTGAATTGGAGCGAAATCGCTAATTCATAAGACAATTTTACAATTATGGCCCAAGTTAGAAGCAGAGCCAATATTGCAAGATGTCGATAGTCCATATCTCGGAAACTATAAGAGAGAATGCAATTTGGCAATCGGCAACGTAATTAGCATGCCGAATATTACTTGGAATGTGAACTGGAGCGAAATCGCTAATTCATAAGACCATTTTACAATTTTGACCCAAGTTAGAAGAAGAGCCAATATTGTAAAATGTCGATAGTCCATATCTCGGAAACTATAAGAGATAATGCAATTTGGCAATCGGCAACGTAATTAGCATGCCGAATATTACTTGGAATGTGAATTACAACGAAATCGCTAATTCATAAGACCATTTTACAATTCTGGCTCAAGTTAGAAGCAGAGCCAATATTGCAAGATGTCGATAGTCCATATCTCGGAAACTATAAGAGATAATGCAATCTGGCAATCGGCAACGTAATTAGCATGCCGAATATTACTTGGAATGTGAATTGGAGCGAAATTGCTAATTCATAAGACCCTTTTACAATTTTGACCCAAGTTAGAAGCAGAGCCAATATTGTAAAATGTCGATAGTCCATATCTCGGAAACTATAAGAGATAATGCAATTTGGCAATCGGCAACGTAATTAGCATGCCGAATATTACTTGGAATGTGAATTACAACGAAATCGCTAATTCATAAGACCATTTTACAATTCTGGCCCAAGTTAGAAGCAGAGCCAATATTGCAAGATGTCGATAGTCCATATCTCGGAAACTATAAGAGATAATGCAATTTAGCAATCGGCAACGTAATTAGCATGCCGAATATTACTTGGAATGTGAATTACAACGAAATCGCTAATTCATAAGACCATTTTACAATTCTGGCCCAAGTTAGAAGCAGAGCCAATATTGCAAGATGTCGATAGTCCATATCTCGGAAACTATAAGAGATAATGCAATTTGGCAATCGGCAACGTAATTAGCATGCCGAATATTACTTGGAATGTGAATTGGAGCGAAATCGCTAATTCATAAGACCATTTTACAATTCTGGCCCAAGTTAGAAGCAGAGCCAATATTGCAAGATGTCGATAGTCCATATCTCGGAAACTATAAGAGATAATGCAATTTGGCAAACGGCAACGTAATTAGCATGCCGAATATTACTTGGAATGTGAACTGGAGCGAAATCGCTAATTCATAAGACCATTTTACAATTTTGACCCAAGTTAGAAGAAGAGCCAATATTGTAAAATATCAATAGTCCATATCTCGGAAACTATAAGAGATAATGCAATTTGGCAATCGGCAACGTAATTAGCATGCCGAATATTACTTGGAATGTGAATTACAACGAAATCGCTAATTCATAAGACCATTTTACAATTCTGGCTCAAGTTAGAAGCAGAGCCAATATTGCAAGTTGTCGATAGTCCATATCTCGGAAACTATAAGAGATAATGCAATTTGGCAATCGGCAACGTAATTAGAATGCCGAATATTACTTGGAATGTGAATTACAACGAAATCGCTAATTCATAAGACCTATTTACAATTTTGACCCAAGTTAGAAGAAGAGCCAATATTGTAAAATGTCGAAAGTCCATATCTCGGAAACTATAAGAGATAATGCAATTTGGCCATCGGCAGTGTAATTAGCATGCCGAATATTACTTGGAATGTGAATTACAACGAAATCGCTAATTCATAAGACCATTTTACAATTCTAGCCCAAGTTAGAAGCAGAGCCAATATTGCAAGATGTCGATAGTCCATATCTCGGAAACTATAAGAGATAATGCAATTTGGCAATCGGCAACGTAATTAGCATGCCGAATATTACTTGGAATGTGAATTACAACGAAATCGCTAATTCATAAGACCATTTTACAATTCTGGCCCAAGTTAGAAGCAGAGCCAATATTGCAAGATGTCGATAGTCCATATCTCGGAAACTATAAGAGATAATGCAATTTGGCAATCGGCAACGTAATTAGCATGCCGAATATTACTTGGAGTGTGAATTACAACGAAATCGCTAATTCATAAGACCAATTTACAATTTTGACCCAAGTTAGAAGAAGAGCCAATATTGTAAAATGTCGATAGTCCATATCTCGGAAACTATAAGAGATAATGCAATTTGGCCATCGGCAGTGTAATTAGCATGCCGAATATTACTTGGAATGTGAATTACAACGAAATCGCTAATTCATAAGACCATTTTACAATTCTGGCCCAAGTTAGAAGCAGAGCCAATATTGCAAGATGTCGATAGTCCATATCTCGGAAACTATAAGAGATAATGCAATTTGGCAATCGGCAACGTAATTAGCATGCCGAATATTACTTGGAATGTGAATTACAACGAAATCGCTAATTCATAAGACCATTTTACAATTCTGGCCCAAGTTAGAAGCAGAGCCAATATTGCAAGATGTCGATAGTCCATATCTCGGAAACTATAAGAGATAATGCAATTTGGCAATCGGCAACGTAATTAGCATGCCGAATATTACTTGGAATGTGAATTACAACGAAATCGCTAATTCATAAGACCATTTTACAATTCTGGCCCAAGTTAGAAGCAGAGCCAATATTGCAAGATGTCGATAGTCCATATCTCGGAAACTATAAGAGATAATGCAATTTGGCAATCGGCAACGTAATTAGCATGCCGAATATTACTTGGAATGTTAATTACAACGAAATCGCTAATTCATAAGACCATTTTACAATTTTGACCCAAGTTAGAAGCAGAGCCAATATTGTAAAATGTCGATAGTCCATATCTCGGAAACTATAAGAGATAATGCAATTTGGCCATCGGCAGTGTAATTAGCATGCCGAATATTACTTGGAATATGAATTACAACGAAATCGCTAATTCATAAGACCATTTTACAATTCTGGCCCAAGTTAGAAGAAGAGCCAATATTGTAAAATGTCGATAGTCCATATCTCGGAAACTATAAGAGATAATGCAATTTGGCCATCGGCAGTGTAATTAGCATGCCGAATATTACTTGGAATGTGAATTACAACGAAATCGCTAATTCATAAGACCATTTTACAATTCTGGCCCAAGTTAGAAGCAGAGCCAATATTGCAAGATGTCGATAGTCCATATCTCGGAAACTATAAGAGATAATGCAATTTGGCAATCGGCAACGTAATTAGCATGCCGAATATTACTTGGAATGTGAACTGGAGCGAAATCGCTAATTCATAAGACCACTTTACAATTTTGACCCAAGTTAGAAGAAGAGCCAATATTGTAAAATGTCGATAGTCCATATCTCGGAAACTATAAGAGATAATGCAATTTGGCCATCGGCAGTGTAATTAGCATGCCGAATATTAGTTGGAATGTGAATTACAACGAAATCGCTAATTCATAAGACCATTTTACAATTCTGGCCCAAGTTAGAAGCAGAGCCAATATTGCAAGATGTCGATAGTCCATATCTCGGAAACTATAAGAGATAATGCAATTTGGCAATCGGCGACGTAATTAGCATGCCGAATATTACTTGGAATGTGAATTACAACGAAATCGCTAATTCATAAGACCATTTTACAATTCTGGCCCAAGTTAGAAGCAGAGCCAATATTGCAAGATGTCGATAGTCCATATCTCGGAAACTATAAGAGATAATGCAATTTGGCAATCGGCAACGTAATTAGCATGCCGAATATTACTTGGAATGTGAATTACAACGAAATCGCTAATTCATAAGACCATTTTACAATTCTGGCCCAAGTTAGAAGCAGAGCCAATATTGCAAGATGTCGATAGTCCATATCTCGGAAACTATAAGAGATAATACAATTTGGCAATCGGCAACGTAATTAGCATGCCGAATATTACTTGGAATGTGAATTACAACGAAATCGCTAATTCATAAGACCATTTTACAATTCTGGCCCAAGTTAGAAGCAGAGCCAATATTGCAAGATGTCGATAGTCCATATCTCGGAAACTATAAGAGATAATGCAATTTGGCAATCGGCAACGTAATTAGCATGCCGAATATTACTTGGAATGTGAATTGGAGCGAAATTGCTAATTCATAAGACCATTTTACAATTTTGACCCAAGTTAGAAGCAGAGCCAATATTGTAAAATGTCGATAGTCCATATCTCGGAAACTGTAAGAGATAATGCAACTTGGCCATCGGCAGTGTAATTAGCATGCCGAATATTACTTGGAATGTGAATTACAACGAAATCGCTAATTCATAAGACCATTTTACAATTCTGGCCCAAGTTAGAAGAAGAGCCAATATTGTAAAATGTCGATAGTCCATATCTCGGAAACTATAAGAGATAATGCAATTTGGCCATCGGCAGTGTAATTAGCATGCCGAATATTACTTGGAATGTGAATTACAACGAAATCGCTAATTCATAAAACCATTTTACAATTCTGGCCCAAGTTAGAAGCAGAGCCAATATTGCAAGATGTCGATAGTCCATATCTCGGAAACTATAAGAGATAATGCAATTTGGCAATCGGCAACGTAATTAGCATGCCGAATATTACTTGGAATGTGAACTGGAGCGAAATCGCTAATTCATAAGACCACTTTACAATTTTGACCCAAGTTAGAAGAAGAGCCAATATTGTAAAATGTCGATAGTCCATATCTCGGAAACTATAAGAGATAATGCAATTTGGCCATCGGCAGTGTAATTAGCATGCCGAATATTATTTGGAATGTGAATTACAACGAAATCGCTAATTCATAAGACCATTTTACAATTCTGGCCCAAGTTAGAAGCAGAGCCAATATTGCAAGATGTCGATAGTCCATATCTCGGAAACTATAAGAGATAATGCAATTTGGCAATCGGCGACGTAATTAGCATGCCGAATATTACTTGGAATGTGAATTACAACGAAATCGCTAATTCATAAGGCCATTTTACAATTCTGGCCCAAGTTAGAAGCAGAGCCAATATTGCAAGATGTCGATAGTCCATATCTCGGAAACTATAAGAGATAATGCAATTTGGCAATCGGCAACGTAATTAGCATGCCGAATATTACTTGGAATGTGAATTACAACGAAATCGCTAATTCATAAGACCAATTTACAATTTTGACCCAAGTTAGAAGAAGAGCCAATATTGTAAAATGTCGATAGTCCATATCTCGGAAACTATAAGAGATAATGCAATTTGGCCATCGGCAGTGTAATTAGCATGCCGAATATTACTTGGAATGTGAATTACAACGAAATCGCTAATTCATAAGACCATTTTACAATTCTGGCCCAAGTTAGAAGCAGAGCCAATATTGCAAGATGTCGATAGTCCATATCTCGGAAACTATAAGAGATAATGCAATTTGGCAATCGGCAACGTAATTAGCATGCCGAATATTACTTGGAATGTGAATTACAACGAAATCGCTAATTCATAAGACCATTTTACAATTCTGGCCCAAGTTAGAAGCAGAGCCAATATTGCAAGATGTCGATAGTCCATATCTCGGAAACTATAAGAGATAATGCAATTTGGCAATCGGCAACGTAATTAGCATGCCGAATATTACTTGGAATGTGAATTACAACGAAATCGCTAATTCATAAGACCATTTTACAATTCTGGCCCAAGTTAGAAGCAGAGCCAATATTGCAAGATGTCGATAGTCCATATCTCGGAAACTATAAGAGATAATGCAATTTGGCAATCGGCAACGTAATTAGCATGCCGAATATTACTTGGAATGTGAATTGGAGCGAAATTGCTAATTCATAAGACCATTTTACAATTTTGACCCAAGTTAGAAGCAGAGCCAATATTGTAAAATGTCGATAGTCCATATCTCGGAAACTATAAGAGATAATGCAATTTGGCCATCGGCAGTGTAATTAGCATGCCGAATATTACTTGGAATGTGAATTACAACGAAATCGCTAATTCATAAGACCATTTTACAATTCTGGCCCAAGATAGAAGAAGAGCCAATATTGTAAAATGTCGATAGTCCATATCTCGGAAACTATAAGAGATAATGCAATTTGGCCATCGGCAGTGTAATTAGCATGCCGAATATTACTTGGAATGTGAATTACAACGAAATCGCTAATTCATAAGACCATTTTACAATTCTGGCCCAAGTTAGAAGCAGAGCCAATATTGCAAGATGTCGATAGTCCATATCTCGGAAACTATAAGAGATAATGCAATTTGGCAATCGGCAACGTAATTAGCATGCCGAATATTACTTGGAATGTGAATTACAACGAAATCGCTAATTCATAAGACCAATTTACAATTTTGACCCAAGTTAGAAGAAGAGCCAATATTGTAAAATGTCGATAGTCCATATCTCGGAAACTATAAGAGATAATGCAATTTGGCCATCGGCAGTGTAATTAGCATACCGAATATTACTTGGAATGTGAATTGGAACGAAATCGCCAATAGGTAAGAACATTTTACAATTTGGGCCCAAGTTAGAAGCAGAGCCTAAGGTGTAAATTATCGATAGTCCATAGCTCGGAAAATATAAGAGATAATTCAATTTGGCAACCGGCAATGTAATTAGCATGCCGAATATTACTTGGAATGTGAATTGGAACGAAATCGCCAATAGATAAGACCATTTTACAATTTGGGCCCAAGTTAGAAGCAGAGCCTAAGGTGTAAATTATCGATAGTCCATATCTCGGAAACTATAAGAGATAATGCAATTTGGCGACCGGCAATGTAATTAGCATGCCGAATATTACTTGGAATGTGAATTGGAACGAAATCGCCAATAGATAAGACCATTTTGCAATTTGGGCCCAAGTTAGAAGCAGAGCCTAAGGTGTAAATTATCGATAGTCCATAACTCGGAAACTATAAGAGATAATGCAATTTGGCAACCGGCAATGTAATTAGCATGCCGAATATTACTTGGAATGTGAATTGGAACGAAATCGCCAATAGATAAGGCCATTTTACAATTTGGGCCCAAGTTAGAAGCATAGCCTATGGTGTAAATTATCGATAGTCCATATCTCGGAAACTATAAGAGATAATGCAATTTGGCAACCGGCAATGTAATTAGCATGCCGAATATTACTTGGAATGTGAATTGGAACGAAATCGCCAATAGATAAGACCATTTTACAATTTGGGCCCAAGTTAGAAGCAGAGCCTAAGGTGTAAATTATCGATAGTCCATATCTCGGAAACTATAAGAGTTAATGCAATTTGGCAACCGGCAATGTAATTAGCATGCCGAATATTACTTGGAATGTGAATTGGAACGAAATCGCCAATAGATAAGACCATTTTACAATTTGGGCCCAAGTTAGAAGCAGAGCCTAAGGTGTAAATTATCGATAGTCCATATCTCGGAAACTATAAGAGATAATGCAATTTGGCAACCGGCAATGTAATTAGCATGCCGAATATTACTTGGAATGTGAATTGGAACGAAATTGCCAATAGATAAGACCATTTTACAATTTGGGCCCAAGTTAGAAGCAGAGCCTAAGGTGTAAATTATCGATAGTCCATAGCTCGGAAAATATAAGAGATAATTCAATTTGGCGACCGGCAATGTAATTAGCATGCCGAATATTACTTGGAATGTGAATTGGAACGAAATCGCCAATAGATAAGACCATTTTACAATTTGGGCCCAAGTTAGAAGCAGAGCCTAAGGTGTAAATTATCGATAGTCCATATCTCGGAAACTATAAGAGATAATGCAATTTGGCAACCGGCAATGTAATTAGCATGCCGAATATTACTTGGAATGTGAATTGGAACGAAATTGCCAATAGATAAGACCATTTTACAATTTGGGCCCAAGTTAGAAGCAGAGCCTAAGGTGTAAATAATCGATAGTCCATAGCTCGGAAAATATAAGAGATAATTCAATTTGGCGACCGGCAATGTAATTAGCATGCCGAATATTACTTGGAATGTGAATTGGAACGAAATCGCCAATAGATAAGACCATTTTACAATTTGGGCCCAAGTTAGAAGCAGAGCCTAAGGTGTAAATTATCGATAGTCCATATCTCGGAAACTATAAGAGATAATGCAATTTGGCCATCGGCAGTGTAATTAGCATGCCGAATATTACTTGGAATGTGAATTACAACGAAATCGCTAATTCATAAGACCATTTTACAATTCTGGCCCAAGTTAGAAGCAGAGCCAATATTGCAAGATGTCGATAGTCCATATCTCGGAAACTATAAGAGATAATGCAATTTGGCAATCGGCAACGTAATTAGCATGCCGAATATTACTTGGAATGTGAATTACAACGAAATCGCTAATTCATAAGACCATTTTACAATTCTGGCCCAAGTTAGAAGCAGAGCCAATATTGCAAGATGTCGATAGTCCATATCTCGGAAACTATAAGAGATAATGCAATTTGGCCATCGGCAGTGTAATCAGCATGCCGAATATTACTTGGAATGTGAATTACAACAAAATCGCTAATTCATAAGACCATTTTACAATTCTGGCCCAAGTTAGAAGCAGAGCCAATATTGCAAGATGTCGATAGTCCATATCTCGGAAACTATAAGAGATAATGCAATTTGGCAATCGGCAACGTAATTAGCATGCCGAATATTGCTTGGAATGTGAATTACAACAAAATCGCTAATTCATAAGACCATTTTACAATTCTGGCCCAAGTTAGAAGCAGAGCCAATATTGCAAGATGTCGATAGTCCATATCTCGGAAACTATAAGAGATAATGCAATTTGGCAATCGGCAACGTAATTAGCATGCCGAATATTACTTGGAATGTGAATTGGAGCGAAATCGCTATTTCATAAGACCATTTTACAATTATGGCCCAAGTTAGAAGCAGAGCCAATATTGCAAGATGTCGATAGTCCATATCTCGGAAACTATAAGAGAGAATGCAATTTGGCAATCGGCAACGTAATTAGCATGCCGAATATTACTTGGAATGTGAACTGGAGCGAAATCGCTAATTCATAAGACCATTTTACAATTTTGACCCAAGTTAGAAGAAGAGCCAATATTGTAAAATGTCGATAGTCCATATCTCGGAAACTATAAGAGATAATGCAATTTGGCAATCGGCAACGTAATTAGCATGCCGAATATTACTTGGAATGTGAATTACAACGAAATCGCTAATTCATAAGACCATTTTACAATTCTGGCTCAAGTTAGAAGCAGAGCCAATATTGCAAGATGTCGATAGTCCATATCTCGGAAACTATAAGAGATAATGCAATCTGGCAATCGGCAACGTAATTAGCATGCCGAATATTACTTGGAATGTGAATTGGAGCGAAATTGCTAATTCATAAGACCCTTTTACAATTTTGACCCAAGTTAGAAGCAGAGCCAATATTGTAAAATGTCGATAGTCCATATCTCGGAAACTATAAGAGATAATGCAATTTGGCAAACGGCAACGTAATTAGCATGCCGAATATTACTTGGAATGTGAACTGGAGCGAAATCGCTAATTCATAAGACCATTTTACAATTTTGACCCAAGTTAGAAGAAGAGCCAATATTGTAAAATATCAATAGTCCATATCTCGGAAACTATAAGAGATAATGCAATTTGGCAAACGGCAACGTAATTAGCATGCCGAATATTACTTGGAATGTGAACTGGAGCGAAATCGCTAATTCATAAGACCATTTTACAATTTTGACCCAAGTTAGAAGAAGAGCCAATATTGTAAAATATCAATAGTCCATATCTCGGAAACTATAAGAGATAATGCAATTTGGCAATCGGCAACGTAATTAGCATGCCGAATATTACTTGGAATGTGAATTACAACGAAATCGCTAATTCATAAGACCTATTTACAATTTTGACCCAAGTTAGAAGAAGAGCCAATATTGTAAAATGTCGAAAGTCCATATCTCGGAAACTATAAGAGATAATGCAATTTGGCCATCGGCAGTGTAATTAGCATGCCGAATATTACTTGGAATGTGAATTACAACGAAATCGCTAATTCATAAGACCATTTTACAATTCTGGCCCAAGTTAGAAGCAGAGCCAATATTGCAAGATGTCGATAGTCCATATCTCGGAAACTATAAGAGATAATGCAATTTGGCAATCGGCAACGTAATTAGCATGCCGAATATTGCTTGTAATGTGAATTACAACAAAATCGCTAATTCATAAGACCATTTTACAATTCTAGCCCAAGTTAGAAGCAGAGCCAATATTGCAAGATGTCGATAGTCCATATCTCGGAAACTATAAGAGATAATGCAATTTGGCAATCGGCAACGTAATTAGCATGCCGAATATTACTTGGAATGTGAATTACAACGAAATCGCTAATTCATAAGACCATTTTACAATTCTGGCCCAAGTTAGAAGCGGAGCCAATATTGCAAGATGTCGATAATCCATATCTCGGAAACTATAAGAGATAATGCAATTTGGCAATCGGCAACGTAATTAGCATGCCGAATATTACTTGGAATGTGAATTACAACGAAATCGCTAATTCATAAGACCATTTTACAATTCTGGCCCAAGTTAGAAGCAGAGCCAATATTGCAAGATGTCGATAGTCCATATCTCGGAAACTATAAGAGATAATGCAATTTGGCCATCGGCAGTGTAATTAGCATGCCGAATATTACTTGGAATGTGAATTACAACGAAATCGCTAATTCATAAGACCATTTTACAATTCTGGCCCAAGTTAGAAGCAGAGCCAATATTGCAAGATGTCGATAGTCCATATCTCGGAAACTATAAGAGATAATGCAATTTGGCCATCGGCAGTGTAATTAGCATGCCGAATATTACTTGGAATGTGAATTACAACGAAATCGCTAATTCATAAGACCATTTTACAATTCTGGCCCAAGTTAGAAGCAGAGCCAATATTGCAAGATGTCGATAGTCCATATCTCGGAAACTATAAGAGATAATGCAATTTGGCAATCGGCAACGTAATTAGCATGCCGAATATTACTTGGAATGTGAATTACAACGAAATCGCTAATTCATAAGACCATTTTACAATTCTGGCCCAAGTTAGAAGCAGAGCCAATATTGCAAGATGTCGATAGTCCATATCTCGGAAACTATAAGAGATAATGCAATTTGGCAATCGGCAACGTAATTAGCATGCCGAATATTACTTGGAATGTGAATTACAACGAAATCGCTAATTCATAAGACCATTTTACAATTCTGGCCCAAGTTAGAAGCAGAGCCAATATTGCAAGATGTCGATAGTCCATATCTCGGAAACTATAAGAGATAATGCAATTTGGCAATCGGCAACGTAATTAGCATGCCGAATATTACTTGGAATGTTAATTACAACGAAATCGCTAATTCATAAGACCATTTTACAATTCTGGCCCAAGTTAGAAGCAGAGCCAATATTGCAAGATGTCGATAGTCCATATCTCGGAAACTATAAGAGATAATGCAATTTGGCAATCGGCAACGTAATTAGCATGCCGAATATTACTTGGAATGTGAATTGGAGCGAAATTGCTAATTCATAAGACCATTTTTCAATTTTGACCCAAGTTAGAAGCAGAGCCAATATTGTAAAATGTCGATAGTCCATATCTCGGAAACTATAAGAGATAATGCAATTTGGCCATCGGCATTGTAATTAGCATGCCGAATATTACTTGGAATGTGAATTACAACGAAATCGCTAATTCATAAGACCATTTTACAATTCTGGCCCAAGTTAGAAGAAGAGCCAATATTGTAAAATGTCGATAGTCCATATCTCGGAAAATATAAGAGATAATGCAATTTGGCCATCGGCAGTGTAATTAGCATGCCGAATATTACTTGGAATGTGAATTACAACGAAATCGCTAATTCATAAGACCATTTTACAATTCTGGCCCAAGTTAGAAGCAGAGCCAATATTGCAAGATGTCGATAGTCCATATCTCGGAAACTATAAGAGATAATGCAATTTGGCAATCGGCAACGTAATTAGCATGCCGAATATTACTTGGAATGTGAACTGGAGCGAAATCGCTAATTCATAAGACCACTTTACAATTTTGACCCAAGTTAGAAGAAGAGCCAATATTGTAAAATGTCGATAGTCCATATCTCGGAAACTATAAGAGATAATGCAATTTGGCCATCGGCAGTGTAATTAGCATGCCGAATATTAGTTGGAATGTGAATTACAACGAAATCGCTAATTCATAAGACCATTTTACAATTCTGGCCCAAGTTAGAAGCAGAGCCAATATTGCAAGATGTCGATAGTCCATATCTCGGAAACTATAAGAGATAATGCAATTTGGCAATCGGCGACGTAATTAGCATGCCGAATATTACTTGGAATGTGAATTACAACGAAATCGCTAATTCATAAGACCATTTTACAATTCTGGCCCAAGTTAGAAGCAGAGCCAATATTGCAAGATGTCGATAGTCCATATCTCGGAAACTATAAGAGATAATGCAATTTGGCAATCGGCAACGTAATTAGCATGCCGAATATTACTTGGAATGTGAATTACAACGAAATCGCTAATTCATAAGACCATTTTACAATTCTGGCCCAAGTTAGAAGCAGAGCCAATATTGCAAGATGTCGATAGTCCATATCTCGGAAACTATAAGAGATAATGCAATTTGGCAATCGGCAACGTAATTAGCATGCCGAATATTACTTGGAATGTGAATTACAACGAAATCGCTAATTCATAAGACCATTTTACAATTCTGGCCCAAGTTAGAAGCAGAGCCAATATTGCAAGATGTCGATAGTCCATATCTCGGAAACTATAAGAGATAATGCAATTTGGCAATCGGCAACGTAATTAGCATGCCGAATATTACTTGGAATGTGAATTGGAGCGAAATTGCTAATTCATAAGACCATTTTACAATTTTGACCCAAGTTAGAAGCAGAGCCAATATTGTAAAATGTCGATAGTCCATATCTCGGAAACTATAAGAGATAATGCAACTTGGCCATCGGCAGTGTAATTAGCATGCCGAATATTACTTGGAATGTGAATTACAACGAAATCGCTAATTCATAAGACCATTTTACAATTCTGGCCCAAGTTAGAAGAAGAGCCAATATTGTAAAATGTCGATAGTCCATATCTCGGAAACTATAAGAGATAATGCAATTTGGCCATCGGCAGTGTAATTAGCATGCCGAATATTACTTGGAATGTGAATTACAACGAAATCGCTAATTCATAAAACCATTTTACAATTCTGGCCCAAGTTAGAAGCAGAGCCAATATTGCAAGATGTCGATAGTCCATATCTCGGAAACTATAAGAGATAATGCAATTTGGCAATCGGCAACGTAATTAGCATGCCGAATATTACTTGGAATGTGAACTGGAGCGAAATCGCTAATTCATAAGACCACTTTACAATTTTGACCCAAGTTAGAAGAAGAGCCAATATTGTAAAATGTCGATAGTCCATATCTCGGAAACTATAAGAGATAATGCAATTTGGCCATCGGCAGTGTAATTAGCATGCCGAATATTATTTGGAATGTGAATTACAACGAAATCGCTAATTCATAAGACCATTTTACAATTCTGGCCCAAGTTAGAAGCAGAGCCAATATTGCAAGATGTCGATAGTCCATATCTCGGAAACTATAAGAGATAATGCAATTTGGCAATCGGCGACGTAATTAGCATGCCGAATATTACTTGGAATGTGAATTACAACGAAATCGCTAATTCATAAGACCATTTTACAATTCTGGCCCAAGTTAGAAGCAGAGCCAATATTGCAAGATGTCGATAGTCCATATCTCGGAAACTATAAGAGATAATGCAATTTGGCAATCGGCAACGTAATTAGCATGCCGAATATTACTTGGAATGTGAATTACAACGAAATCGCTAATTCATAAGACCAATTTACAATTTTGACCCAAGTTAGAAGAAGAGCCAATATTGTAAAATGTCGATAGTCCATATCTCGGAAACTATAAGAGATAATGCAATTTGGCTATCGGCAGTGTAATTAGCATGCCGAATATTACTTGGAATGTGAATTACAACGAAATCGCTAATTCATAAGACCATTTTACAATTCTGGCCCAAGTTAGAAACAGAGCCAATATTGCAAGATGTCGATAGTCCATATCTCGGAAACTATAAGAGATAATGCAATTTGGCAATCGGCAACGTAATTAGCATGCCGAATATTACTTGGAATGTGAATTACAACGAAATCGCTAATTCATAAGACCATTTTACAATTCTGGCCCAAGTTAGAAGCAGAGCCAATATTGCAAGATGTCGATAGTCCATATCTCGGAAACTATAAGAGATAATGCAATTTGGCAATCGGCAACGTAATTAGCATGCCGAATATTACTTGGAATGTGAATTACAACGAAATCGCTAATTCATAAGACCATTTTACAATTCTGGCCCAAGTTAGAAGCAGAGCCAATATTGCAAGATGTCGATAGTCCATATCTCGGAAACTATAAGAGATAATGCAATTTGGCAATCGGCAACGTAATTAGCATGCCGAATATTACTTGGAATGTGAATTGGAGCGAAATTGCTAATTCATAAGACCATTTTACAATTTTGACCCAAGTTAGAAGCAGAGCCAATATTGTAAAATGTCGATAGTCCATATCTCGGAAACTATAAGAGATAATGCAATTTGGCCATCGGCAGTGTAATTAGCATGCCGAATATTACTTGGAATGTGAATTACAACGAAATCGCTAATTCATAAGACCATTTTACAATTCTGGCCCAAGATAGAAGAAGAGCCAATATTGTAAAATGTCGATAGTCCATATCTCGGAAACTATAAGAGATAATGCAATTTGGCCATCGGCAGTGTAATTAGCATGCCGAATATTACTTGGAATGTGAATTACAACGAAATCGCTAATTCATAAGACCATTTTACAATTCTGGCCCAAGTTAGAAGCAGAGCCAATATTGCAAGATGTCGATAGTCCATATCTCGGAAACTATAAGAGATAATGCAATTTGGCAATCGGCAACGTAATTAGCATGCCGAATATTACTTGGAATGTGAATTACAACGAAATCGCTAATTCATAAGACCAATTTACAATTTTGACCCAAGTTAGAAGAAGAGCCAATATTGTAAAATGTCGATAGTCCATATCTCGGAAACTATAAGAGATAATGCAATTTGGCCATCGGCAGTGTAATTAGCATACCGAATATTACTTGGAATGTGAATTGGAACGAAATCGCCAATAGGTAAGAACATTTTACAATTTGGGCCCAAGTTAGAAGCAGAGCCTAAGGTGTAAATTATCGATAGTCCATAGCTCGGAAAATATAAGAGATAATTCAATTTGGCAACCGGCAATGTAATTAGCATGCCGAATATTACTTGGAATGTGAATTGGAACGAAATCGCCAATAGATAAGACCATTTTACAATTTGGGCCCAAGTTAGAAGCAGAGCCTAAGGTGTAAATTATCGATAGTCCATATCTCGGAAACTATAAGAGATAATGCAATTTGGCGACCGGCAATGTAATTAGCATGCCGAATATTACTTGGAATGTGAATTGGAACGAAATCGCCAATAGATAAGACCATTTTGCAATTTGGGCCCAAGTTAGAAGCAGAGCCTAAGGTGTAAATTATCGATAGTCCATAACTCGGAAACTATAAGAGATAATGCAATTTGGCAACCGGCAATGTAATTAGCATGCCGAATATTACTTGGAATGTGAATTGGAACGAAATCGCCAATAGATAAGGCCATTTTACAATTTGGGCCCAAGTTAGAAGCATAGCCTATGGTGTAAATTATCGATAGTCCATATCTCGGAAACTATAAGAGATAATGCAATTTGGCAACCGGCAATGTAATTAGCATGCCGAATATTACTTGGAATGTGAATTGGAACGAAATCGCCAATAGATAAGACCATTTTACAATTTGGGCCCAAGTTAGAAGCAGAGCCTAAGGTGTAAATTATCGATAGTCCATATCTCGGAAACTATAAGAGTTAATGCAATTTGGCAACCGGCAATGTAATTAGCATGCCGAATATTACTTGGAATGTGAATTGGAACGAAATCGCCAATAGATAAGACCATTTTACAATTTGGGCCCAAGTTAGAAGCAGAGCCTAAGGTGTAAATTATCGATAGTCCATATCTCGGAAACTATAAGAGATAATGCAATTTGGCAACCGGCAATGTAATTAGCATGCCGAATATTACTTGGAATGTGAATTGGAACGAAATTGCCAATAGATAAGACCATTTTACAATTTGGGCCCAAGTTAGAAGCAGAGCCTAAGGTGTAAATTATCGATAGTCCATAGCTCGGAAAATATAAGAGATAATTCAATTTGGCGACCGGCAATGTAATTAGCATGCCGAATATTACTTGGAATGTGAATTGGAACGAAATCGCCAATAGATAAGACCATTTTACAATTTGGGCCCAAGTTAGAAGCAGAGCCTAAGGTGTAAATTATCGATAGTCCATATCTCGGAAACTATAAGAGATAATGCAATTTGGCCATCGGCAGTGTAATTAGCATGCCGAATATTACTTGGAATGTGAATTACAACGAAATCGCTAATTCATAAGACCATTTTACAATTCTGGCCCAAGTTAGAAGCAGAGCCAATATTGCAAGATGTCGATAGTCCATATCTCGGAAACTATAAGAGATAATGCAATTTGGCAATCGGCAACGTAATTAGCATGCCGAATATTACTTGGAATGTGAATTACAACGAAATCGCTAATTCATAAGACCATTTTACAATTCTGGCCCAAGTTAGAAGCAGAGCCAATATTGCAAGATGTCGATAGTCCATATCTCGGAAACTATAAGAGATAATGCAATTTGGCAATCGGCAACGTAATTAGCATGCCGAATATTACTTGGAATGTGAATTACAACGAAATCGCTAATTCATAAGACCATTTTACAATTCTGGCCCAAGTTAGAAGCAGAGCCAATATTGCAAGATGTTGATAGTCCATATCTCGGAAACTATAAGAGATAATGCAATTTGGCAATCGGCAACGTAATTAGCATGCCGAATATTACTTGGAATGTGAATTACAACGAAATCGCTAATTCATAAGACCATTTTACAATTCTGGCCCAAGTTAGAAGCAGAGCCAATATTGCAAGATGTCGATAGTCCATATCTCGGAAACTATAAGAGATAATGCAATTTGGCAATCGGCAACGTAATTAGCATGCCGAATATTACTTGGAATGTGAATTACAACGAAATCGCTAATTCATAAGACCATTTTACAATTCTGGCCCAAGTTAGAAGCAGAGCCAATATTGCAAGATGTCGATAGTCCATATCTCGGAAACTATAAGAGATAATGCAATTTGGCAATCGGCAACGTAATTAGCATGCCGAATATTACTTGGAATGTGAATTGGAGCGAAATTGCTAATTCATAAGACCATTTTACAATTTTGACCCAAGTTAGAAGCAGAGCCAATATTGTAAAATGTCGATAGTCCATATCTCGGAAACTATAAGAGATAATGCAACTTGGCCATCGGCAGTGTAATTAGCATGCCGAATATTACTTGGAATGTGAATTACAACGAAATCGCTAATTCATAAGACCATTTTACAATTCTGGCCCAAGTTAGAAGAAGAGCCAATATTGTAAAATGTCGATAGTCCATATCTCGGAAACTATAAGAGATAATGCAACTTGGCCATCGGCAGTGTAATTAGCATGCCGAATATTACTTGGAATGTGAATTACAACGAAATCGCTAATTCATAAGACCATTTTACAATTCTGGCCCAAGTTAGAAGCAGAGCCAATATTGCAAGATGTTGATAGTCCATATCTCGGAAACTATAAGAGATAATGCAATTTGGCAATCGGCAACGTAATTAGCATGCCGAATATTACTTGGAATGTGAATTACAACGAAATCGCTAATTCATAAGACCATTTTACAATTCTGGCCCAAGTTAGAAGCAGAGCCAATATTGCAAGATGTCGATAGTCCATATCTCGGAAACTATAAGAGATAATGCAATTTGGCAATCGGCAACGTAATTAGCATGCCTAATATTACTTGGAATGTGAATTGGAGCGAAATTGCTAATTCATAAGACCACTTTACAATTTTGACCCAAGTTAGAAGAAGAGCCAATATTGTAAAATGTCGATAGTCCATATCTCGGAAACTATAAGAGATAATGCAATTTGGCCATCGGCAGTGTAATTAGCATGCCGAATATTATTTGGAATGTGAATTACAACGAAATCGCTAATTCAAAAGACCATTTTACAATTCTGGCCCAAGTTAGAAGCAGAGCCAATATTGCAAGATGTCGAAAGTCCATATCTCGGAAACTATAAGAGATAATGCAATTTGGCAATCGGCGACGTAATTAGCATGCCGAATATTACTTGGAATGTGAATTACAACGAAATCGCTAATTCATAAGACCATTTTACAATTCTGGCCCAAGTTAGAAGCAGAGCCAATATTGCAAGATGTCGATAGTCCATATCTCGGAAACTATAAGAGATAATGCAATTTGGCAATCGGCAACGTAATTAGCATGCCGAATATTACTTGGAATGTGAATTACAACGAAATCGCTAATTCATAAGACCATTTTACAATTCTGGCCCAAGTTAGAAGCAGAGCCAATATTGCAAGATGTCGATAGTCCATATCTCGGAAACTATAAGAGATAATGCAATTTGGCAATCGGCAACGTAATTAGCATGCCGAATATTACTTGGAATGTGAATTGGAGCGAAATTGCTAATTCATAAGACCATTTTACAATTTTGACCCAAGTTAGAAGCAGAGCCAATATTGTAAAATGTCGATAGTCCATATCTCGGAAACTATAAGAGATAATGCAACTTGGCCATCGGCAGTGTAATTAGCATGCCGAATATTACTTGGAATGTGAATTACAACGAAATCGCTAATTCATAAGACCATTTTACAATTCTGGCCCAAGTTAGAAGAAGAGCCAATATTGTAAAATGTCGATAGTCCATATCTCGGAAACTATAAGAGATAATGCAATTTGGCCATCGGCAGTGTAATTAGCATGCCGAATATTACTTGGAATGTGAATTACAACGAAATCGCTAATTCATAAAACCATTTTACAATTCTGGCCCAAGTTAGAAGCAGAGCCAATATTGCAAGATGTCGATAGTCCATATCTCGGAAACTATAAGAGATAATGCAATTTGGCAATCGGCAACGTAATTAGCATGCCGAATATTACTTGGAATGTGAACTGGAGCGAAATCGCTAATTCATAAGACCACTTTACAATTTTGACCCAAGTTAGAAGAAGAGCCAATATTGTAAAATGTCGATAGTCCATATCTCGGAAACTATAAGAGATAATGCAATTTGGCCATCGGCAGTGTAATTAGCATGCCGAATATTATTTGGAATGTGAATTACAACGAAATCGCTAATTCATAAGACCATTTTACAATTCTGGCCCAAGTTAGAAGCAGAGCCAATATTGCAAGATGTCGATAGTCCATATCTCGGAAACTATAAGAGATAATGCAATTTGGCAATCGGCGACGTAATTAGCATGCCGAATATTACTTGGAATGTGAATTACAACGAAATCGCTAATTCATAAGACCATTTTACAATTCTGGCCCAAGTTAGAAGCAGAGCCAATATTGCAAGATGTCGATAGTCCATATCTCGGAAACTATAAGAGATAATGCAATTTGGCAATCGGCAACGTAATTAGCATGCCGAATATTACTTGGAATGTGAATTACAACGAAATCGCTAATTCATAAGACCAATTTACAATTTTGACCCAAGTTAGAAGAAGAGCCAATATTGTAAAATGTCGATAGTCCATATCTCGGAAACTATAAGAGATAATGCAATTTGGCCATCGGCAGTGTAATTAGCATGCCGAATATTACTTGGAATGTGAATTACAACGAAATCGCTAATTCATAAGACCATTTTACAATTCTGGCCCAAGTTAGAAGCAGAGCCAATATTGCAAGATGTCGATAGTCCATATCTCGGAAACTATAAGAGATAATGCAATTTGGCAATCGGCAACGTAATTAGCATGCCGAATATTACTTGGAATGTGAATTACAACGAAATCGCTAATTCATAAGACCATTTTACAATTCTGGCCCAAGTTAGAAGCAGAGCCAATATTGCAAGATGTCGATAGTCCATATCTCGGAAACTATAAGAGATAATGCAATTTGGCAATCGGCAACGTAATTAGCATGCCGAATATTACTTGGAATGTGAATTACAACGAAATCGCTAATTCATAAGACCATTTTACAATTCTGGCCCAAGTTAGAAGCAGAGCCAATATTGCAAGATGTCGATAGTCCATATCTCGGAAACTATAAGAGATAATGCAATTTGGCAATCGGCAACGTAATTAGCATGCCGAATATTACTTGGAATGTGAATTGGAGCGAAATTGCTAATTCATAAGACCATTTTACAATTTTGACCCAAGTTAGAAGCAGAGCCAATATTGTAAAATGTCGATAGTCCATATCTCGGAAACTATAAGAGATAATGCAATTTGGCCATCGGCAGTGTAATTAGCATGCCGAATATTACTTGGAATGTGAATTACAACGAAATCGCTAATTCATAAGACCATTTTACAATTCTGGCCCAAGTTAGAAGAAGAGCCAATATTGTAAAATGTCGATAGTCCATATCTCGGAAACTATAAGAGATAATGCAATTTGGCCATCGGCAGTGTAATTAGCATGCCGAATATTACTTGGAATGTGAATTACAACGAAATCGCTAATTCATAAGACCATTTTACAATTCTGGCCCAAGTTAGAAGCAGAGCCAATATTGTAAAATGTCGATAGTCCATATCTCGGAAACTATAAGAGATAATGCAACTTGGCCATCGGCAGTGTAATTAGCATGCCGAATATTACTTGGAATGTGAATTACAACGAAATCGCTAATTCATAAGACCATTTTACAATTCTGGCCCAAGTTAGAAGAAGAGCCAATATTGTAAAATGTCGATAGTCCATATCTCGGAAACTATAAGAGATAATGCAATTTGGCCATCGGCAGTGTAATTAGCATGCCGAATATTACTTGGAATGTGAATTACAACGAAATCGCTAATTCATAAAACCATTTTACAATTCTGGCCCAAGTTAGAAGCAGAGCCAATATTGCAAGATGTCGATAGTCCATATCTCGGAAACTATAAGAGATAATGCAATTTGGCAATCGGCAACGTAATTAGCATGCCGAATATTACTTGGAATGTGAACTGGAGCGAAATCGCTAATTCATAAGACCACTTTACAATTTTGACCCAAGATAGAAGAAGAGCCAATATTGTAAAATGTCGATAGTCCATATCTCGGAAACTATAAGAGATAATGCAATTTGGCCATCGGCAGTGTAATTAGCATGCCGAATATTATTTGGAATGTGAATTACAACGAAATCGCTAATTCATAAGACCATTTTACAATTCTGGCCCAAGTTAGAAGCAGAGCCAATATTGCAAGATGTCGATAGTCCATATCTCGGAAACTATAAGAGATAATGCAATTTGGCAATCGGCGACGTAATTAGCATGCCGAATATTACTTGGAATGTGAATTACAACGAAATCGCTAATTCATAAGACCATTTTACAATTCTGGCCCAAGTTAGAAGCAGAGCCAATATTGCAAGATGTCGATAGTCCATATCTCGGAAACTATAAGAGATAATGCAATTTGGCAATCGGCAACGTAATTAGCATGCCGAATATTACTTGGAATGTGAATTACAACGAAATCGCTAATTCATAAGACCAATTTACAATTTTGACCCAAGTTAGAAGAAGAGCCAATATTGTAAAATGTCGATAGTCCATATCTCGGAAACTATAAGAGATAATGCAATTTGGCCATCGGCAGTGTAATTAGCATGCCGAATATTACTTGGAATGTGAATTACAACGAAATCGCTAATTCATAAGACCATTTTACAATTCTGGCCCAAGTTAGAAGCAGAGCCAATATTGCAAGATGTCGATAGTCCATATCTCGGAAACTATAAGAGATAATGCAATTTGGCAATCGGCAACGTAATTAGCATGCCGAATATTACTTGGAATGTGAATTACAACGAAATCGCTAATTCATAAGACCATTTTACAATTCTGGCCCAAGTTAGAAGCAGAGCCAATATTGCAAGATGTCGATAGTCCATATCTCGGAAACTATAAGAGATAATGCAATTTGGCAATCGGCAACGTAATTAGCATGCCGAATATTACTTGGAATGTGAATTACAACGAAATCGCTAATTCATAAGACCATTTTACAATTCTGGCCCAAGTTAGAAGCAGAGCCAATATTGCAAGATGTCGATAGTCCATATCTCGGAAACTATAAGAGATAATGCAATTTGGCAATCGGCAACGTAATTAGCATGCCGAATATTACTTGGAATGTGAATTGGAGCGAAATTGCTAATTCATAAGACCATTTTACAATTTTGACCCAAGTTAGAAGCAGAGCCAATATTGTAAAATGTCGATAGTCCATATCTCGGAAACTATAAGAGATAATGCAATTTGGCCATCGGCAGTGTAATTAGCATGCCGAATATTACTTGGAATGTGAATTACAACGAAATCGCTAATTCATAAGACCATTTTACAATTTTGGCCCAAGTTAGAAGAAGAGCCAATATTGTAAAATGTCGATAGTCCATATCTCGGAAACTATAAGAGATAATGCAATATGGCCATGGGCAGTGTAATTAGCATGCCGAATATTACTTGGAATGTGAATTACAACGAAATCGCTAATTCATAAGACCATTTTACAATTCTGGCCCAAGTTAGAAGCAGAGCCAATATTGCAAGATGTCGATAGTCCATATCTCGGAAACTATAAGAGATAATGCAATTTGGCAATCGGCAACGTAATTAGCATGCCGAATATTACTTGGAATGTGAATTACAACGAAATCGCTAATTCATAAGACCAATTTACAATTTTGACCCAAGATAGAAGAAGAGCCAATATTGTAAAATGTCGATAGTCCATATCTCGGAAACTATAAGAGATAATGCAATTTGGCCATCGGCAGTGTAATTAGCATACCGAATATTACTTGGAATGTGAATTGGAACGAAATCGCCAATAGGTAAGAACATTTTACAATTTGGGCCCAAGTTAGAAGCAGAGCCTAAGGTGTAAATTATCGATAGTCCATAGCTCGGAAAATATAAGAGATAATTCAATTTGGCAACCGGCAATGTAATTAGCATGCCGAATATTACTTGGAATGTGAATTGGAACGAAATCGCCAATAGATAAGACCATTTTACAATTTGGGCCCAAGTTAGAAGCAGAGCCTAAGGTGTAAATTATCGATAGTCCATATCTCGGAAACTATAAGAGATAATGCAATTTGGCGACCGGCAATGTAATTAGCATGCCGAATATTACTTGGAATGTGAATTGGAACGAAATCGCCAATAGATAAGACCATTTTGCAATTTGGGCCCAAGTTAGAAGCAGAGCCTAAGGTGTAAATTATCGATAGTCCATAACTCGGAAACTATAAGAGATAATGCAATTTGGCAACCGGCAATGTAATTAGCATGCCGAATATTACTTGGAATGTGAATTGGAACGAAATCGCCAATAGATAAGGCCATTTTACAATTTGGGCCCAAGTTAGAAGCAGAGCCTATGGTGTAAATTATCGATAGTCCATATCTCGGAAACTATAAGAGATAATGCAATTTGGCAACCGGCAATGTAATTAGCATGCCGAATATTACTTGGAATGTGAATTGGAACGAAATCGCCAATAGATAAGACCATTTTGCAATTTGGGCCCAAGTTAGAAGCAGAGCCTATGGTGTAAATTATCGATAGTCCATATCTCGGAAACTATAAGAGATAATGCAATTTGGCAACCGGCAATGTAATTAGCATGCCGAATATTACTTGGAATGTGAAATGGAACGAAATCGCCAATAGATAAGACCATTTTACAATTTGGGCCCAAGTTAGAAGCAGAGCCTAAGGTGTAAATTATCGATAGTCCATATCCCGGAAACTATAAGAGTTAATGCAATCTGGCAACCGGCAATGTAATTAGCATGCCGAATATTACTTGGAATGTGAATTGGAACGAAATCGCCAATAGATAAGACCATTTTACTATTTGGGCCCAAGTTAGAAGCAGAGCCTAAGGTGTAAATTATCGATAGTCCATATCTCGGAAACTATAAGAGATAATGCAATTTGGCAACCGGCAATGTAATTAGCATGCCGAATATTACTTGGAATGTGAATTGGAACGAAATCGCCAATAGATAAGGCCATTTTACAATTTGGGCCCAAGTTAGAAGCAGAGCCTATGGTGTAAATTATCGATAGTCCATATCTCGGAAACTATAAGAGATAATGCAATTTGGCAACCGGCAATGTAATTAGCATGCCGAATATTAATTGGAATGTGAATTGGAACGAAATCGCCAATAGATAAGACCATTTTGCAATTTGGGCCCAAGTTAGAAGCAGAGCCTATGGTGTAAATTATCGATAGTCCATATCTCGGAAACTATAAGAGATAATGCAATTTGGCAACCGGCAATGTAATTAGCATGCCGAATATTACTTGGAATGTGAATTGGAACGAAATCGCCAATAGATAAGACCATTTTACAATTTGGGCCCAAGTTAGAAGCAGAGCCTAAGGTGTAAATTATCGATAGTCCATATCCCGGAAACTATAAGAGTTAATGCAATTTGGCAACCGGCAATGTAATTAGCATGCCGAATATTACTTGGAATGTGAATTGGAACGAAATCGCCAATAGATAAGACCATTTTACAATTCTGGCCCAAGTTAGAAGCAGAGCCAATATTGCAAGATGTCGATAGTCCATATCTCGGAAACTATAAGAGATAATGCAATTTGGCAATCGGCAACGTAATTAGCATGCCGAATATTACTTGGAATGTGAATTACAACGAAATCGCTAATTCATAAGACCATTTTACAATTCTGGCCCAAGTTAGAAGCAGAGCCAATATTGCAAGATGTCGATAGTCCATATCTCGGAAACTATAAGAGATAATGCAATTTGGCAATCGGCAACGTAATTAGCATGCCGAATATTACTTGGAATGTGAATTACAACGAAATCGCTAATTCATAAGACCATTTTACAATTCTGGCCCAAGTTAGAAGCAGAGCCAATATTGCAAGATGTCGATAGTCCATATCTCGGAAACTATAAGAGATAATGCAATTTGGCAATCGGCAACGTAATTAGCATGCCGAATATTACTTGGAACGTAAATTACAACGAAATCGCTAATTCATAAGACCATTTTACAATTCTGGCCCAAGTTAGAAGCAGAGCCAATATTGCAAGATGTCGATAGTCCATATCTCGGAAACTATAAGAGATAATGCAATTTGGCAATCGGCAACGTAATTAGCATGCCGAATATTACTTGGAATGTGAATTGGAAAGAAATTGCTAATTCATAAGACCATTTTACAATTTTGACCCAAGTTAGAAGCAGAGCCAATATTGTAAAATGTCGATAGTCCATATCTCGGAAACTATAAGAGATAATGCAATTTGGCCATCGGCAGTGTAATTAGCATGCCGAATATTACTTGGAATGTGAATTACAACGAAATCGCTAATTCATAAGACCATTTTACAATTCTGGCCCAAGTTAGAAGAAGAGCCAATATTGTAAAATGTCGATAGTCCATATCTCGGAAACTATAAGAGATAATGCAATTTGGCCATCGGCAGTGTAATTAGCATGCCGAATATTACTTGGAATGTGAATTACAACGAAATCGCTAATTCATAAGACCATTTTACAATTCTGGCCCAAGTTAGAAGCAGAGCCAATATTGCAAGATGTCGATAGTCCATATCTCGGAAACTATAAGAGATAATGCAATTTGGCAATCGGCAACGTAATTAGCATGCCGAATATTACTTGGAATGTGAATTACAACGAAATCGCTAATTCATAAGACCAATTTACAATTTTGACCCAAGTTAGAAGAAGAGCCAATATTGTAAAATGTCGATAGTCCATATCTCGGAAACTATAAGAGATAATGCAATTTGGCCATCGGCAGTGTAATTAGCATACCGAATATTACTTGGAATGTGAATTGGAACGAAATCGATAATAGGTAAGAACATTTTACAATTTGGGCCCAAGTTAGAAGCAGAGCCTAAGGTGTAAATTATCGATAGTCCATATCTCGGAAACTATAAGAGATAATGCAATTTCGCAACCGGCAATGTAATTAGCATGCCGAATATTACTTGGAGTGTGAATTGGAACGAAATCGCCAATAGATAAGACCATTTTACAATTTGGGCCCAAGTTAGAAGCAGAGCCTAAGGTGTAAATTATCGATAGTCCATATCTCGGAAACTATAAGAGATAATTCAATTTGGCAACCGGCAATGTAATTAGCATGCCGAATATTAATTGGAATGTGTATTGGAACGAAATCGCCAATAGATAAGACCATTTTACAATTTGGGCCCAAGTTAGAAGCAGAGCCTAAGGTGTAAATCATCGATAGTCCATATCTCGTAAACTATAAGAGATAATGCAATTTGGCAAACGGCAATGTAATTAGCATGCCGAATATTACTTGGAATGTGAATTGGAACGAAATCGCCAATAGATAAGACCATTTTACAATTTGGGAGCAAGTTAGAAGCAGAGCCTAAGGTGTAAATTATCGATAGTCCATATCTCGGAAACTATAAGAGATAATGCAATTTCGCAACCGGCAATGGAATTAGCATGCCGAATATCACTTGGAATGTGAATTGGGACGAAATCGCCAATAGATAAGACCATTTTACAATTTGGGCCCAAGTTAGAAGCAGAGCCTAAGGTGTAAATTATCGATAGTCCATATCTCGGAAACTATAAGAGATAATGCAATTTCGCAACCGGCAATGGAATTAGCATGCCGAATATCACTTGGAATGTGAATTGGGACGAAATCGCCAATAGATAAGACCATTTTACAATTCTGGCCCAAGTTAGAAGCAGAGCCAATATTGCAAGATGTCGATAGTCCATATCTCGGAAACTATAAGAGATAATGCAATTTAGCAATCGGCAACGTAATTAGCATGCCGAATATTACTTGGAATGTGAATTACAACGAAATCGCTAATTCATAAGACCATTTTACAATTCTGGCCCAAGTTAGAAGCAGAGCCAATATTGCAAGATGTCGATAGTCCATATCTCGGAAACTATAAGAGATAATGCAATTTGGCAATCGGCAACGTAATTAGCATGCCGAATATTACTTGGAATGTGAATTGGAGCGAAATCGCTAATTCATAAGACCATTTTACAATTCTGGCCCAAGTTAGAAGCAGAGCCAATATTGCAAGATGTCGATAGTCCATATCTCGGAAACTATAAGAGATAATGCAATTTGGCAAACACAACGTAATTAGCATGCCGAATATTACTTGGAATGTGAACTGGAGCGAAATCGCTAATTCATAAGACCATTTTACAATTTTGACCCAAGTTAGAAGAAGAGCCAATATTGTAAAATATCAATAGTCCATATCTCGGAAACTATAAGAGATAATGCAATTTGGCAATCGGCAACGTAATTAGCATGCCGAATATTACTTGGAATGTGAATTACAACGAAATCGCTAATTCATAAGACCATTTTACAATTCTGGCTCAAGTTAGAAGCAGAGCCAATATTGCAAGTTGTCGATAGTCCATATCTCGGAAACTATAAGAGATAATGCAATTTGGCAATCGGCAACGTAATTAGAATGCCGAATATTACTTGGAATGTGAATTACAACGAAATCGCTAATTCATAAGACCTATTTACAATTTTGACCCAAGTTAGAAGAAGAGCCAATATTGTAAAATGTCGAAAGTCCATATCTCGGAAACTATAAGAGATAATGCAATTTGGCCATCGGCAGTGTAATTAGCATGCCGAATATTACTTGGAATGTGAATTACAACGAAATCGCTAATTCATAAGACCATTTTACAATTCTGGCCCAAGTTAGAAGCAGAGCCAATATTGCAAGATGTCGATAGTCCATATCTCGGAAACTATAAGAGATAATGCAATTTGGCAATCGGCAACGTAATTAGCATGCCGAATATTGCTTGTAATGTGAATTACAACAAAATCGCTAATTCATAAGACCATTTTACAATTCTGGCCCAAGTTAGAAGCAGAGCCAATATTGCAAGATGTCGATAGTCCATATCTCGGAAACTATAAGAGATAATGCAATTTGGCAATCGGCAACGTAATTAGCATGCCGAATATTACTTGGAATGTGAATTACAACGAAATCGCTAATTCATAAGACCATTTTACAATTCTGGCCCAAGTTAGAAGCGGAGCCAATATTGCAAGATGTCGATAGTCCATATCTCGGAAACTATAAGAGATAATGCAATTTGGCAATCGGCAACGTAATTAGCATGCCGAATATTACTTGGAATGTGAATTACAACGAAATCGCTAATTCATAAGACCATTTTACAATTCTGGCCCAAGTTAGAAGCAGAGCCAATATTTCAAGATGTCGATAGTCCATATCTCGGAAACTATAAGAGATAATGCAATTTGGCAATCGGCAACGTAATTAGCATGCCGAATATTACTTGGAGTGTGAATTACAACGAAATCGCTAATTCATAAGACCAATTTACAATTTTGACCCAAGTTATAAGAAGAGCCAATATTGTAAAATGTCGATAGTCCATATCTCGGAAACTATAAGAGATAATGCAATTTGGCCATCGGCAGTGTAATTAGCATGCCGAATATTACTTGGAATGTGAATTACAACGAAATCGCTAATTCATAAGACCATTTTACAATTCTGGCCCAAGTTAGAAGCAGAGCCAATATTGCAAGATGTCGATAGTCCATATCTCGGAAACTATAAGAGATAATGCAATTTGGCAATCGGCAACGTAATTAGCATGCCGAATATTACTTGGAATGTGAATTACAACGAAATCGCTAATTCATAAGACCATTTTACAATTCTGGCCCAAGTTAGAAGCAGAGCCAATATTGCAAGATGTCGATAGTCCATATCTCGGAAACTATAAGAGATAATGCAATTTGGCAATCGGCAACGTAATTAGCATGCCGAATATTACTTGGAATGTGAATTACAACGAAATCGCTAATTCATAAGACCATTTTACAATTCTGGCCCAAGTTAGAAGCAGAGCCAATATTGCAAGATGTCGATAGTCCATATCTCGGAAACTATAAGAGATAATGCAATTTGGCAATCGGCAACGTAATTAGCATGCCGAATATTACTTGGAATGTTAATTACAACGAAATCGCTAATTCATAAGACCATTTTACAATTCTGGCCCAAGTTAGAAGCAGAGCCAATATTGCAAGATGTCGATAGTCCATATCTCGGAAACTATAAGAGATAATGCAATTTGGCAATCGGCAACGTAATTAGCATGCCGAATATTACTTGGAATGTGAATTGGAGCGAAATTGCTAATTCATAAGACCATTTTACAATTTTGACCCAAGTTAGAAGCAGAGCCAATATTGTAAAATGTCGATAGTCCATATCTCGGAAACTATAAGAGATAATGCAATTTGGCCATCGGCAGTGCAATTAGCATGCCGAATATTACTTGGAATATGAATTACAACGAAATCGCTAATTCATAAGACCATTTTACAATTCTGGCCCAAGTTAGAAGAAGAGCCAATATTGTAAAATGTCGATAGTCCATATCTCGGAAACTATAAGAGATAATGCAATTTGGCCATCGGCAGTGTAATTAGCATGCCGAATATTACTTGGAATGTGAATTACAACGAAATCGCTAATTCATAAGACCATTTTACAATTCTGGCCCAAGTTAGAAGCAGAGCCAATATTGCAAGATGTCGATAGTCCATATCTCGGAAACTATAAGAGATAATGCAATTTGGCAATCGGCAACGTAATTAGCATGCCGAATATTACTTGGAATGTGAACTGGAGCGAAATCGCTAATTCATAAGACCACTTTACAATTTTGACCCAAGTTAGAAGAAGAGCCAATATTGTAAAATGTCGATAGTCCATATCTCGGAAACTATAAGAGATAATGCAATTTGGCCATCGGCAGTGTAATTAGCATGCCGAATATTAGTTGGAATGTGAATTACAACGAAATCGCTAATTCATAAGACCATTTTACAATTCTGGCCCAAGTTAGAAGCAGAGCCAATATTGCAAGATGTCGATAGTCCATATCTCGGAAACTATAAGAGATAATGCAATTTGGCAATCGGCGACGTAATTAGCATGCCGAATATTACTTGGAATGTGAATTACAACGAAATCGCTAATTCATAAGACCATTTTACAATTCTGGCCCAAGTTAGAAGCAGAGCCAATATTGCAAGATGTCGATAGTCCATATCTCGGAAACTATAAGAGATAATGCAATTTGGCAATCGGCAACGTAATTAGCATGCCGAATATTACTTGGAATGTGAATTACAACGAAATCGCTAATTCATAAGACCATTTTACAATTCTGGCCCAAGTTAGAAGCAGAGCCAATATTGCAAGATGTCGATAGTCCATATCTCGGAAACTATAAGAGATAATGCAATTTGGCAATCGGCAACGTAATTAGCATGCCGAATATTACTTGGAATGTGAATTACAACGAAATCGCTAATTCATAAGACCATTTTACAATTCTGGCCCAAGTTAGAAGCAGAGCCAATATTGCAAGATGTCGATAGTCCATATCTCGGAAACTATAAGAGATAATGCAATTTGGCAATCGGCAACGTAATTAGCATGCCGAATATTACTTGGAATGTGAATTGGAGCGAAATTGCTAATTCATAAGACCATTTTACAATTTTGACCCAAGTTAGAAGCAGAGCCAATATTGTAAAATGTCGATAGTCCATATCTCGGAAACTATAAGAGATAATGCAACTTGGCCATCGGCAGTGTAATTAGCATGCCGAATATTACTTGGAATGTGAATTACAACGAAATCGCTAATTCATAAGACCATTTTACAATTCTGGCCCAAGTTAGAAGAAGAGCCAATATTGTAAAATGTCGATAGTCCATATCTCGGAAACTATAAGAGATAATGCAATTTGGCCATCGGCAGTGTAATTAGCATGCCGAATATTACTTGGAATGTGAATTACAACGAAATCGCTAATTCATAAAACCATTTTACAATTCTGGCCCAAGTTAGAAGCAGAGCCAATATTGCAAGATGTCGATAGTCCATATCTCGGAAACTATAAGAGATAATGCAATTTGGCAATCGGCAACGTAATTAGCATGCCGAATATTACTTGGAATGTGAACTGGAGCGAAATCGCTAATTCATAAGACCACTTTACAATTTTGACCCAAGTTAGAAGAAGAGCCAATATTGTAAAATGTCGATAGTCCATATCTCGGAAACTATAAGAGATAATGCAATTTGGCCATCGGCAGTGTAATTAGCATGCCGAATATTATTTGGAATGTGAATTACAACGAAATCGCTAATTCATAAGACCATTTTACAATTCTGGCCCAAGTTAGAAGCAGAGCCAATATTGCAAGATGTCGATAGTCCATATCTCGGAAACTATAAGAGATAATGCAATTTGGCAATCGGCGACGTAATTAGCATGCCGAATATTACTTGGAATGTGAATTACAACGAAATCGCTAATTCATAAGACCATTTTACAATTCTGGCCCAAGTTAGAAGCAGAGCCAATATTGCAAGATGTCGATAGTCCATATCTCGGAAACTATAAGAGATAATGCAATTTGGCAATCGGCAACGTAATTAGCATGCCGAATATTACTTGGAATGTGAATTACAACGAAATCGCTAATTCATAAGACCAATTTACAATTTTGACCCAAGTTAGAAGAAGAGCCAATATTGTAAAATGTCGATAGTCCATATCTCGGAAACTATAAGAGATAATGCAATTTGGCCATCGGCAGTGTAATTAGCATGCCGAATATTACTTGGAATGTGAATTACAACGAAATCGCTAATTCATAAGACCATTTTACAATTCTGGCCCAAGTTAGAAGCAGAGCCAATATTGCAAGATGTCGATAGTCCATATCTCGGAAACTATAAGAGATAATGCAATTTGGCAATCGGCAACGTAATTAGCATGCCGAATATTACTTGGAATGTGAATTACAACGAAATCGCTAATTCATAAGACCATTTTACAATTCTGGCCCAAGTTAGAAGCAGAGCCAATATTGCAAGATGTCGATAGTCCATATCTCGGAAACTATAAGAGATAATGCAATTTGGCAATCGGCAACGTAATTAGCATGCCGAATATTACTTGGAATGTGAATTACAACGAAATCGCTAATTCATAAGACCATTTTACAATTCTGGCCCAAGTTAGAAGCAGAGCCAATATTGCAAGATGTCGATAGTCCATATCTCGGAAACTATAAGAGATAATGCAATTTGGCAATCGGCAACGTAATTAGCATGCCGAATATTACTTGGAATGTGAATTGGAGCGAAATTGCTAATTCATAAGACCATTTTACAATTTTGACCCAAGTTAGAAGCAGAGCCAATATTGTAAAATGTCGATAGTCCATATCTCGGAAACTATAAGAGATAATGCAATTTGGCCATCGGCAGTGTAATTAGCATGCCGAATATTACTTGGAATGTGAATTACAACGAAATCGCTAATTCATAAGACCATTTTACAATTCTGGCCCAAGTTAGAAGAAGAGCCAATATTGTAAAATGTCGATAGTCCATATCTCGGAAACTATAAGAGATAATGCAATTTGGCCATCGGCAGTGTAATTAGCATGCCGAATATTACTTGGAATGTGAATTACAACGAAATCGCTAATTCATAAGACCATTTTACAATTCTGGCCCAAGTTAGAAGCAGAGCCAATATTGCAAGATGTCGATAGTCCATATCTCGGAAACTATAAGAGATAATGCAATTTGGCAATCGGCAACGTAATTAGCATGCCGAATATTACTTGGAATGTGAATTACAACGAAATCGCTAATTCATAAGACCAATTTACAATTTTGACCCAAGTTAGAAGAAGAGCCAATATTGTAAAATGTCGATAGTCCATATCTCGGAAACTATAAGAGATAATGCAATTTGGCCATCGGCAGTGTAATTAGCATACCGAATATTACTTGGAATGTGAATTGGAACGAAATCGCCAATAGGTAAGAACATTTTACAATTTGGGCCCAAGTTAGAAGCAGAGCCTAAGGTGTAAATTATCGATAGTCCATAGCTCGGAAAATATAAGAGATAATTCAATTTGGCAACCGGCAATGTAATTAGCATGCCGAATATTACTTGGAATGTGAATTGGAACGAAATCGCCAATAGATAAGACCATTTTACAATTTGGGCCCAAGTTAGAAGCAGAGCCTAAGGTGTAAATTATCGATAGTCCATATCTCGGAAACTATAAGAGATAATGCAATTTGGCGACCGGTAATGTAATTAGCATGCCGAATATTACTTGGAATGTGAATTGGAACGAAATCGCCAATAGATAAGACCATTTTGCAATTTGGGCCCAAGTTAGAAGCAGAGCCTAAGGTGTAAATTATCGATAGTCCATAACTCGGAAACTATAAGAGATAATGCAATTTGGCAACCGGCAATGTAATTAGCATGCCGAATATTACTTGGAATGTGAATTGGAACGAAATCGCCAATAGATAAGGCCATTTTACAATTTGGGCCCAAGTTAGAAGCATAGCCTATGGTGTAAATTATCGATAGTCCATATCTCGGAAACTATAAGAGATAATGCAATTTGGCAACCGGCAATGTAATTAGCATGCCGAATATTACTTGGAATGTGAATTGGAACGAAATCGCCAATAGATAAGACCATTTTACAATTTGGGCCCAAGTTAGAAGCAGAGCCTAAGGTGTAAATTATCGATAGTCCATATCTCGGAAACTATAAGAGTTAATGCAATTTGGCAACCGGCAATGTAATTAGCATGCCGAATATTACTTGGAATGTGAATTGGAACGAAATCGCCAATAGATAAGACCATTTTACAATTTGGGCCCAAGTTAGAAGCAGAGCCTAAGGTGTAAATTATCGATAGTCCATATCTCGGAAACTATAAGAGATAATGCAATTTGGCAACCGGCAATGTAATTAGCATGCCGAATATTACTTGGAATGTGAATTGGAACGAAATTGCCAATAGATAAGACCATTTTACAATTTGGGCCCAAGTTAGAAGCAGAGCCTAAGGTGTAAATTATCGATAGTCCATATCTCGGAAACTATAAGAGATAATGCAATTTGGCGACCGGCAATGTAATTAGCATGCCGAATATTACTTGGAATGTGAATTGGAACGAAATCGCCAATAGATAAGACCATTTTGCAATTTGGGCCCAAGTTAGAAGCAGAGCCTAAGGTGTAAATTATCGATAGTCCATAACTCGGAAACTATAAGAGATAATGCAATTTGGCAACCGGCAATGTAATTAGCATGCCGAATATTACTTGGAATGTGAATTGGAACGAAATCGCCAATAGATAAGGCCATTTTACAATTTGGGCCCAAGTTAGAAGCATAGCCTATGGTGTAAATTATCGATAGTCCATATCTCGGAAACTATAAGAGATAATGCAATTTGGCAACCGGCAATGTAATTAGCATGCCGAATATTACTTGGAATGTGAATTGGAACGAAATCGCCAATAGATAAGACCATTTTACAATTTGGGCCCAAGTTAGAAGCAGAGCCTAAGGTGTAAATTATCGATAGTCCATATCTCGGAAACTATAAGAGTTAATGCAATTTGGCAACCGGCAATGTAATTAGCATGCCGAATATTACTTGGAATGTGAATTGGAACGAAATCGCCAATAGATAAGACCATTTTACAATTTGGGCCCAAGTTAGAAGCAGAGCCTAAGGTGTAAATTATCGATAGTCCATATCTCGGAAACTATAAGAGATAATGCAATTTGGCAACCGGCAATGTAATTAGCATGCCGAATATTACTTGGAATGTGAATTGGAACGAAATTGCCAATAGATAAGACCATTTTACAATTTGGGCCCAAGTTAGAAGCAGAGCCTAAGGTGTAAATTATCGATAGTCCATAGCTCGGAAAATATAAGAGATAATTCAATTTGGCGACCGGCAATGTAATTAGCATGCCGAATATTACTTGGAATGTGAATTGGAACGAAATCGCCAATAGATAAGACCATTTTACAATTTGGGCCCAAGTTAGAAGCAGAGCCTAAGGTGTAAATTATCGATAGTCCATATCTCGGAAACTATAAGAGATAATGCAATTTGGCCATCGGCAGTGTAATTAGCATGCCGAATATTACTTGGAATGTGAATTACAACGAAATCGCTAATTCATAAGACCATTTTACAATTCTGGCCCAAGTTAGAAGCAGAGCCAATATTGCAAGATGTCGATAGTCCATATCTCGGAAACTATAAGAGATAATGCAATTTGGCAATCGGCAACGTAATTAGCATGCCGAATATTACTTGGAATGTGAATTACAACGAAATCGCTAATTCATAAGACCATTTTACAATTCTGGCCCAAGTTAGAAGCAGAGCCAATATTGCAAGATGTCGATAGTCCATATCTCGGAAACTATAAGAGATAATGCAATTTGGCAATCGGCAACGTAATTAGCATGCCGAATATTACTTGGAATGTGAATTACAACGAAATCGCTAATTCATAAGACCATTTTACAATTCTGGCCCAAGTTAGAAGCAGAGCCAATATTGCAAGATGTTGATAGTCCATATCTCGGAAACTATAAGAGATAATGCAATTTGGCAATCGGCAACGTAATTAGCATGCCGAATATTACTTGGAATGTGAATTACAACGAAATCGCTAATTCATAAGACCATTTTACAATTCTGGCCCAAGTTAGAAGCAGAGCCAATATTGCAAGATGTCGATAGTCCATATCTCGGAAACTATAAGAGATAATGCAATTTGGCAATCGGCAACGTAATTAGCATGCCGAATATTACTTGGAATGTGAATTGGAGCGAAATTGCTAATAGATAAGACCATTTTACAATTTGGGCCCAAGTTAGAAGCAGAGCCTAAGGTGTAAATTATCGATAGTCCATATCTCGGAAACTATAAGAGATAATGCAATTTGGCAATCGGCAACGTAATTAGCATGCCGAATATTACTTGGAATGTGAATTGGAACGAAATCGCCAATAGATAAGACCATTTTACAATTTGGGCCCAAGTTAGAAGCAGAGCCTAAGGTGTAAATTATCGATAGTCCATATCTCGGAAACTATAAGAGATAATGCAATTTGGCGACCGGCAATGTAATTAGCATGCCGAATATTACTTGGAATGTGAATTGGAACGAAATCGCCAATAGATAAGACCATTTTGCAATTTGGGCCCAAGTTAGAAGCAGAGCCTAAGGTGTAAATTATCGATAGTCCATAACTCGGAAACTATAAGAGATAATGCAATTTGGCAACCGGCAATGTAATTAGCATGCCGAATATTACTTGGAATGTGAATTGGAACGAAATCGCCAATAGATAAGGCCATTTTACAATTTGGGCCCAAGTTAGAAGCAGAGCCTATGGTGTAAATTATCGATAGTCCATATCTCGGAAACTATAAGAGATAATGCAATTTGGCAACCGGCAATGTAATTAGCATGCCGAATATTACTTGGAATGTGAATTGGAACGAAATCGCCAATAGATAAGACCATTTTGCAATTTGGGCCCAAGTTAGAAGCAGAGCCTATGGTGTAAATTATCGATAGTCCATATCTCGGAAACTATAAGAGATAATGCAATTTGGCAACCGGCAATGTAATTAGCATGCCGAATATTACTTGGAATGTGAAATGGAACGAAATCGCCAATAGATAAGACCATTTTACAATTTGGGCCCAAGTTAGAAGCAGAGCCTAAGGTGTAAATTATCGATAGTCCATATCCCGGAAACTATAAGAGTTAATGCAATCTGGCAACCGGCAATGTAATTAGCATGCCGAATATTACTTGGAATGTGAATTGGAACGAAATCGCCAATAGATAAGACCATTTTACAATTTGGGCCCAAGTTAGAAGCAGAGCCTAAGGTGTAAATTATCGATAGTCCATATCTCGGAAACTATAAGAGATAATGCAATTTGGCAACCGGCAATGTAATTAGCATGCCGAATATTACTTGGAATGTGAATTGGAACGAAATCGCCAATAGATAAGGCCATTTTACAATTTGGGCCCAAGTTAGAAGCAGAGCCTATGGTGTAAATTATCGATAGTCCATATCTCGGAAACTATAAGAGATAATGCAATTTGGCAACCGGCAATGTAATTAGCATGCCGAATATTAATTGGAATGTGAATTGGAACGAAATCGCCAATAGATAAGACCATTTTGCAATTTGGGCCCAAGTTAGAAGCAGAGCCTATGGTGTAAATTATCGATAGTCCATATCTCGGAAACTATAAGAGATAATGCAATTTGGCAACCGGCAATGTAATTAGCATGCCGAATATTACTTGGAATGTGAATTGGAACGAAATCGCCAATAGATAAGACCATTTTACAATTTGGGCCCAAGTTAGAAGCAGAGCCTAAGGTGTAAATTATCGATAGTCCATATCCCGGAAACTATAAGAGTTAATGCAATTTGGCAACCGGCAATGTAATTAGCATGCCGAATATTACTTGGAATGTGAATTGGAACGAAATCGCCAATAGATAAGACCATTTTACAATTCTGGCCCAAGTTAGAAGCAGAGCCAATATTGCAAGATGTCGATAGTCCATATCTCGGAAACTATAAGAGATAATGCAATTTGGCAATCGGCAACGTAATTAGCATGCCGAATATTACTTGGAATGTGAATTACAACGAAATCGCTAATTCATAAGACCATTTTACAATTCTGGCCCAAGTTAGAAGCAGAGCCAATATTGCAAGATGTCGATAGTCCATATCTCGGAAACTATAAGAGATAATGCAATTTGGCAATCGGCAACGTAATTAGCATGCCGAATATTACTTGGAATGTGAATTACAACGAAATCGCTAATTCATAAGACCATTTTACAATTCTGGCCCAAGTTAGAAGCAGAGCCAATATTGCAAGATGTCGATAGTCCATATCTCGGAAACTATAAGAGATAATGCAATTTGGCAATCGGCAACGTAATTAGCATGCCGAATATTACTTGGAACGTAAATTACAACGAAATCGCTAATTCATAAGACCATTTTACAATTCTGGCCCAAGTTAGAAGCAGAGCCAATATTGCAAGATGTCGATAGTCCATATCTCGGAAACTATAAGAGATAATGCAATTTGGCAATCGGCAACGTAATTAGCATGCCGAATATTACTTGGAATGTGAATTGGAAAGAAATTGCTAATTCATAAGACCATTTTACAATTTTGACCCAAGTTAGAAGCAGAGCCAATATTGTAAAATGTCGATAGTCCATATCTCGGAAACTATAAGAGATAATGCAATTTGGCCATCGGCAGTGTAATTAGCATGCCGAATATTACTTGGAATGTGAATTACAACGAAATCGCTAATTCATAAGACCATTTTACAATTCTGGCCCAAGTTAGAAGAAGAGCCAATATTGTAAAATGTCGATAGTCCATATCTCGGAAACTATAAGAGATAATGCAATTTGGCCATCGGCAGTGTAATTAGCATGCCGAATATTACTTGGAATGTGAATTACAACGAAATCGCTAATTCATAAGACCATTTTACAATTCTGGCCCAAGTTAGAAGCAGAGCCAATATTGCAAGATGTCGATAGTCCATATCTCGGAAACTATAAGAGATAATGCAATTTGGCAATCGGCAACGTAATTAGCATGCCGAATATTACTTGGAATGTGAATTACAACGAAATCGCTAATTCATAAGACCAATTTACAATTTTGACCCAAGTTAGAAGAAGAGCCAATATTGTAAAATGTCGATAGTCCATATCTCGGAAACTATAAGAGATAATGCAATTTGGCCATCGGCAGTGTAATTAGCATACCGAATATTACTTGGAATGTGAATTGGAACGAAATCGATAATAGGTAAGAACATTTTACAATTTGGGCCCAAGTTAGAAGCAGAGCCTAAGGTGTAAATTATCGATAGTCCATATCTCGGAAACTATAAGAGATAATGCAATTTCGCAACCGGCAATGTAATTAGAATGCCGAATATTACTTGGAGTGTGAATTGGAACGAAATCGCCAATAGATAAGACCATTTTACAATTTGGGCCCAAGTTAGAAGCAGAGCCTAAGGTGTAAATTATCGATAGTCCATATCTCGGAAACTATAAGAGATAATTCAATTTGGCAACCGGCAATGTAATTAGCATGCCGAATATTAATTGGAATGTGTATTGGAACGAAATCGCCAATAGATAAGACCATTTTACAATTTGGGCCCAAGTTAGAAGCAGAGCCTAAGGTGTAAATCATCGATAGTCCATATCTCGTAAACTATAAGAGATAATGCAATTTGGCAAACGGCAATGTAATTAGCATGCCGAATATTACTTGGAATGTGAATTGGAACGAAATCGCCAATAGATAAGACCATTTTACAATTTGGGAGCAAGTTAGAAGCAGAGCCTAAGGTGTAAATTATCGATAGTCCATATCTCGGAAACTATAAGAGATAATGCAATTTCGCAACCGGCAATGGAATTAGCATGCCGAATATCACTTGGAATGTGAATTGGGACGAAATCGCCAATAGATAAGACCATTTTACAATTTGGGCCCAAGTTAGAAGCAGAGCCTAAGGTGTAAATTATCGATAGTCCATATCTCGGAAACTATAAGAGATAATGCAATTTCGCAACCGGCAATGGAATTAGCATGCCGAATATCACTTGGAATGTGAATTGGGACGAAATCGCCAATAGATAAGACCATTTTACAATTCTGGCCCAAGTTAGAAGCAGAGCCAATATTGCAAGATGTCGATAGTCCATATCTCGGAAACTATAAGAGATAATGCAATTTAGCAATCGGCAACGTAATTAGCATGCCGAATATTACTTGGAATGTGAATTACAACGAAATCGCTAATTCATAAGACCATTTTACAATTCTGGCCCAAGTTAGAAGCAGAGCCAATATTGCAAGATGTCGATAGTCCATATCTCGGAAACTATAAGAGATAATGCAATTTGGCAATCGGCAACGTAATTAGCATGCCGAATATTACTTGGAATGTGAATTGGAGCGAAATCGCTAATTCATAAGACCATTTTACAATTCTGGCCCAAGTTAGAAGCAGAGCCAATATTGCAAGATGTCGATAGTCCATATCTCGGAAACTATAAGAGATAATGCAATTTGGCAAACACAACGTAATTAGCATGCCGAATATTACTTGGAATGTGAACTGGAGCGAAATCGCTAATTCATAAGACCATTTTACAATTTTGACCCAAGTTAGAAGAAGAGCCAATATTGTAAAATATCAATAGTCCATATCTCGGAAACTATAAGAGATAATGCAATTTGGCAATCGGCAACGTAATTAGCATGCCGAATATTACTTGGAATGTGAATTACAACGAAATCGCTAATTCATAAGACCATTTTACAATTCTGGCTCAAGTTAGAAGCAGAGCCAATATTGCAAGGTGTCGATAGTCCATATCTCGGAAACTATAAGAGATAATGCAATTTGGCAATCGGCAACGTAATTAGAATGCCGAATATTACTTGGAATGTGAATTACAACGAAATCGCTAATTCATAAGACCTATTTACAATTTTGACCCAAGTTAGAAGAAGAGCCAATATTGTAAAATGTCGAAAGTCCATATCTCGGAAACTATAAGAGATAATGCAATTTGGCCATCGGCAGTGTAATTAGCATGCCGAATATTACTTGGAATGTGAATTACAACGAAATCGCTAATTCATAAGACCATTTTACAATTCTGGCCCAAGTTAGAAGCAGAGCCAATATTGCAAGATGTCGATAGTCCATATCTCGGAAACTATAAGAGATAATGCAATTTGGCAATCGGCAACGTAATTAGCATGCCGAATATTGCTTGTAATGTGAATTACAACAAAATCGCTAATTCATAAGACCATTTTACAATTCTGGCCCAAGTTAGAAGCAGAGCCAATATTGCAAGATGTCGATAGTCCATATCTCGGAAACTATAAGAGATAATGCAATTTGGCAATCGGCAACGTAATTAGCATGCCGAATATTACTTGGAATGTGAATTACAACGAAATCGCTAATTCATAAGACCATTTTACAATTCTGGCCCAAGTTAGAAGCGGAGCCAATATTGCAAGATGTCGATAGTCCATATCTCGGAAACTATAAGAGATAATGCAATTTGGCAATCGGCAACGTAATTAGCATGCCGAATATTACTTGGAATGTGAATTACAACGAAATCGCTAATTCATAAGACCATTTTACAATTCTGGCCCAAGTTAGAAGCAGAGCCAATATTTCAAGATGTCGATAGTCCATATCTCGGAAACTATAAGAGATAATGCAATTTGGCAATCGGCAACGTAATTAGCATGCCGAATATTACTTGGAGTGTGAATTACAACGAAATCGCTAATTCATAAGACCAATTTACAATTTTGACCCAAGTTATAAGAAGAGCCAATATTGTAAAATGTCGATAGTCCATATCTCGGAAACTATAAGAGATAATGCAATTTGGCCATCGGCAGTGTAATTAGCATGCCGAATATTACTTGGAATGTGAATTACAACGAAATCGCTAATTCATAAGACCATTTTACAATTCTGGCCCAAGTTAGAAGCAGAGCCAATATTGCAAGATGTCGATAGTCCATATCTCGGAAACTATAAGAGATAATGCAATTTGGCAATCGGCAACGTAATTAGCATGCCGAATATTACTTGGAATGTGAATTACAACGAAATCGCTAATTCATAAGACCATTTTACAATTCTGGCCCAAGTTAGAAGCAGAGCCAATATTGCAAGATGTCGATAGTCCATATCTCGGAAACTATAAGAGATAATGCAATTTGGCAATCGGCAACGTAATTAGCATGCCGAATATTACTTGGAATGTGAATTACAACGAAATCGCTAATTCATAAGACCATTTTACAATTCTGGCCCAAGTTAGAAGCAGAGCCAATATTGCAAGATGTCGATAGTCCATATCTCGGAAACTATAAGAGATAATGCAATTTGGCAATCGGCAACGTAATTAGCATGCCGAATATTACTTGGAATGTTAATTACAACGAAATCGCTAATTCATAAGACCATTTTACAATTCTGGCCCAAGTTAGAAGCAGAGCCAATATTGCAAGATGTCGATAGTCCATATCTCGGAAACTATAAGAGATAATGCAATTTGGCAATCGGCAACGTAATTAGCATGCCGAATATTACTTGGAATGTGAATTGGAGCGAAATTGCTAATTCATAAGACCATTTTACAATTTTGACCCAAGTTAGAAGCAGAGCCAATATTGTAAAATGTCGATAGTCCATATCTCGGAAACTATAAGAGATAATGCAATTTGGCCATCGGCAGTGCAATTAGCATGCCGAATATTACTTGGAATATGAATTACAACGAAATCGCTAATTCATAAGACCATTTTACAATTCTGGCCCAAGTTAGAAGAAGAGCCAATATTGTAAAATGTCGATAGTCCATATCTCGGAAACTATAAGAGATAATGCAATTTGGCCATCGGCAGTGTAATTAGCATGCCGAATATTACTTGGAATGTGAATTACAACGAAATCGCTAATTCATAAGACCATTTTACAATTCTGGCCCAAGTTAGAAGCAGAGCCAATATTGCAAGATGTCGATAGTCCATATCTCGGAAACTATAAGAGATAATGCAATTTGGCAATCGGCAACGTAATTAGCATGCCGAATATTACTTGGAATGTGAACTGGAGCGAAATCGCTAATTCATAAGACCACTTTACAATTTTGACCCAAGTTAGAAGAAGAGCCAATATTGTAAAATGTCGATAGTCCATATCTCGGAAACTATAAGAGATAATGCAATTTGGCCATCGGCAGTGTAATTAGCATGCCGAATATTAGTTGGAATGTGAATTACAACGAAATCGCTAATTCATAAGACCATTTTACAATTCTGGCCCAAGTTAGAAGCAGAGCCAATATTGCAAGATGTCGATAGTCCATATCTCGGAAACTATAAGAGATAATGCAATTTGGCAATCGGCGACGTAATTAGCATGCCGAATATTACTTGGAATGTGAATTACAACGAAATCGCTAATTCATAAGACCATTTTACAATTCTGGCCCAAGTTAGAAGCAGAGCCAATATTGCAAGATGTCGATAGTCCATATCTCGGAAACTATAAGAGATAATGCAATTTGGCAATCGGCAACGTAATTAGCATGCCGAATATTACTTGGAATGTGAATTACAACGAAATCGCTAATTCATAAGACCATTTTACAATTCTGGCCCAAGTTAGAAGCAGAGCCAATATTGCAAGATGTCGATAGTCCATATCTCGGAAACTATAAGAGATAATGCAATTTGGCAATCGGCAACGTAATTAGCATGCCGAATATTACTTGGAATGTGAATTACAACGAAATCGCTAATTCATAAGACCATTTTACAATTCTGGCCCAAGTTAGAAGCAGAGCCAATATTGCAAGATGTCGATAGTCCATATCTCGGAAACTATAAGAGATAATGCAATTTGGCAATCGGCAACGTAATTAGCATGCCGAATATTACTTGGAATGTGAATTGGAGCGAAATTGCTAATTCATAAGACCATTTTACAATTTTGACCCAAGTTAGAAGCAGAGCCAATATTGTAAAATGTCGATAGTCCATATCTCGGAAACTATAAGAGATAATGCAACTTGGCCATCGGCAGTGTAATTAGCATGCCGAATATTACTTGGAATGTGAATTACAACGAAATCGCTAATTCATAAGACCATTTTACAATTCTGGCCCAAGTTAGAAGAAGAGCCAATATTGTAAAATGTCGATAGTCCATATCTCGGAAACTATAAGAGATAATGCAATTTGGCCATCGGCAGTGTAATTAGCATGCCGAATATTACTTGGAATGTGAATTACAACGAAATCGCTAATTCATAAAACCATTTTACAATTCTGGCCCAAGTTAGAAGCAGAGCCAATATTGCAAGATGTCGATAGTCCATATCTCGGAAACTATAAGAGATAATGCAATTTGGCAATCGGCAACGTAATTAGCATGCCGAATATTACTTGGAATGTGAACTGGAGCGAAATCGCTAATTCATAAGACCACTTTACAATTTTGACCCAAGTTAGAAGAAGAGCCAATATTGTAAAATGTCGATAGTCCATATCTCGGAAACTATAAGAGATAATGCAATTTGGCCATCGGCAGTGTAATTAGCATGCCGAATATTATTTGGAATGTGAATTACAACGAAATCGCTAATTCATAAGACCATTTTACAATTCTGGCCCAAGTTAGAAGCAGAGCCAATATTGCAAGATGTCGATAGTCCATATCTCGGAAACTATAAGAGATAATGCAATTTGGCAATCGGCGACGTAATTAGCATGCCGAATATTACTTGGAATGTGAATTACAACGAAATCGCTAATTCATAAGACCATTTTACAATTCTGGCCCAAGTTAGAAGCAGAGCCAATATTGCAAGATGTCGATAGTCCATATCTCGGAAACTATAAGAGATAATGCAATTTGGCAATCGGCAACGTAATTAGCATGCCGAATATTACTTGGAATGTGAATTACAACGAAATCGCTAATTCATAAGACCAATTTACAATTTTGACCCAAGTTAGAAGAAGAGCCAATATTGTAAAATGTCGATAGTCCATATCTCGGAAACTATAAGAGATAATGCAATTTGGCCATCGGCAGTGTAATTAGCATGCCGAATATTACTTGGAATGTGAATTACAACGAAATCGCTAATTCATAAGACCATTTTACAATTCTGGCCCAAGTTAGAAGCAGAGCCAATATTGCAAGATGTCGATAGTCCATATCTCGGAAACTATAAGAGATAATGCAATTTGGCAATCGGCAACGTAATTAGCATGCCGAATATTACTTGGAATGTGAATTACAACGAAATCGCTAATTCATAAGACCATTTTACAATTCTGGCCCAAGTTAGAAGCAGAGCCAATATTGCAAGATGTCGATAGTCCATATCTCGGAAACTATAAGAGATAATGCAATTTGGCAATCGGCAACGTAATTAGCATGCCGAATATTACTTGGAATGTGAATTACAACGAAATCGCTAATTCATAAGACCATTTTACAATTCTGGCCCAAGTTAGAAGCAGAGCCAATATTGCAAGATGTCGATAGTCCATATCTCGGAAACTATAAGAGATAATGCAATTTGGCAATCGGCAACGTAATTAGCATGCCGAATATTACTTGGAATGTGAATTGGAGCGAAATTGCTAATTCATAAGACCATTTTACAATTTTGACCCAAGTTAGAAGCAGAGCCAATATTGTAAAATGTCGATAGTCCATATCTCGGAAACTATAAGAGATAATGCAATTTGGCCATCGGCAGTGTAATTAGCATGCCGAATATTACTTGGAATGTGAATTACAACGAAATCGCTAATTCATAAGACCATTTTACAATTCTGGCCCAAGTTAGAAGAAGAGCCAATATTGTAAAATGTCGATAGTCCATATCTCGGAAACTATAAGAGATAATGCAATTTGGCCATCGGCAGTGTAATTAGCATGCCGAATATTACTTGGAATGTGAATTACAACGAAATCGCTAATTCATAAGACCATTTTACAATTCTGGCCCAAGTTAGAAGCAGAGCCAATATTGCAAGATGTCGATAGTCCATATCTCGGAAACTATAAGAGATAATGCAATTTGGCAATCGGCAACGTAATTAGCATGCCGAATATTACTTGGAATGTGAATTACAACGAAATCGCTAATTCATAAGACCAATTTACAATTTTGACCCAAGTTAGAAGAAGAGCCAATATTGTAAAATGTCGATAGTCCATATCTCGGAAACTATAAGAGATAATGCAATTTGGCCATCGGCAGTGTAATTAGCATACCGAATATTACTTGGAATGTGAATTGGAACGAAATCGCCAATAGGTAAGAACATTTTACAATTTGGGCCCAAGTTAGAAGCAGAGCCTAAGGTGTAAATTATCGATAGTCCATAGCTCGGAAAATATAAGAGATAATTCAATTTGGCAACCGGCAATGTAATTAGCATGCCGAATATTACTTGGAATGTGAATTGGAACGAAATCGCCAATAGATAAGACCATTTTACAATTTGGGCCCAAGTTAGAAGCAGAGCCTAAGGTGTAAATTATCGATAGTCCATATCTCGGAAACTATAAGAGATAATGCAATTTGGCGACCGGCAATGTAATTAGCATGCCGAATATTACTTGGAATGTGAATTGGAACGAAATCGCCAATAGATAAGACCATTTTGCAATTTGGGCCCAAGTTAGAAGCAGAGCCTAAGGTGTAAATTATCGATAGTCCATAACTCGGAAACTATAAGAGATAATGCAATTTGGCAACCGGCAATGTAATTAGCATGCCGAATATTACTTGGAATGTGAATTGGAACGAAATCGCCAATAGATAAGGCCATTTTACAATTTGGGCCCAAGTTAGAAGCATAGCCTATGGTGTAAATTATCGATAGTCCATATCTCGGAAACTATAAGAGATAATGCAATTTGGCAACCGGCAATGTAATTAGCATGCCGAATATTACTTGGAATGTGAATTGGAACGAAATCGCCAATAGATAAGACCATTTTACAATTTGGGCCCAAGTTAGAAGCAGAGCCTAAGGTGTAAATTATCGATAGTCCATATCTCGGAAACTATAAGAGTTAATGCAATTTGGCAACCGGCAATGTAATTAGCATGCCGAATATTACTTGGAATGTGAATTGGAACGAAATCGCCAATAGATAAGACCATTTTACAATTTGGGCCCAAGTTAGAAGCAGAGCCTAAGGTGTAAATTATCGATAGTCCATATCTCGGAAACTATAAGAGATAATGCAATTTGGCAACCGGCAATGTAATTAGCATGCCGAATATTACTTGGAATGTGAATTGGAACGAAATTGCCAATAGATAAGACCATTTTACAATTTGGGCCCAAGTTAGAAGCAGAGCCTAAGGTGTAAATTATCGATAGTCCATATCTCGGAAACTATAAGAGATAATGCAATTTGGCGACCGGCAATGTAATTAGCATGCCGAATATTACTTGGAATGTGAATTGGAACGAAATCGCCAATAGATAAGACCATTTTGCAATTTGGGCCCAAGTTAGAAGCAGAGCCTAAGGTGTAAATTATCGATAGTCCATAACTCGGAAACTATAAGAGATAATGCAATTTGGCAACCGGCAATGTAATTAGCATGCCGAATATTACTTGGAATGTGAATTGGAACGAAATCGCCAATAGATAAGGCCATTTTACAATTTGGGCCCAAGTTAGAAGCATAGCCTATGGTGTAAATTATCGATAGTCCATATCTCGGAAACTATAAGAGATAATGCAATTTGGCAACCGGCAATGTAATTAGCATGCCGAATATTACTTGGAATGTGAATTGGAACGAAATCGCCAATAGATAAGACCATTTTACAATTTGGGCCCAAGTTAGAAGCAGAGCCTAAGGTGTAAATTATCGATAGTCCATATCTCGGAAACTATAAGAGTTAATGCAATTTGGCAACCGGCAATGTAATTAGCATGCCGAATATTACTTGGAATGTGAATTGGAACGAAATCGCCAATAGATAAGACCATTTTACAATTTGGGCCCAAGTTAGAAGCAGAGCCTAAGGTGTAAATTATCGATAGTCCATATCTCGGAAACTATAAGAGATAATGCAATTTGGCAACCGGCAATGTAATTAGCATGCCGAATATTACTTGGAATGTGAATTGGAACGAAATTGCCAATAGATAAGACCATTTTACAATTTGGGCCCAAGTTAGAAGCAGAGCCTAAGGTGTAAATTATCGATAGTCCATAGCTCGGAAAATATAAGAGATAATTCAATTTGGCGACCGGCAATGTAATTAGCATGCCGAATATTACTTGGAATGTGAATTGGAACGAAATCGCCAATAGATAAGACCATTTTACAATTTGGGCCCAAGTTAGAAGCAGAGCCTAAGGTGTAAATTATCGATAGTCCATATCTCGGAAACTATAAGAGATAATGCAATTTGGCCATCGGCAGTGTAATTAGCATGCCGAATATTACTTGGAATGTGAATTACAACGAAATCGCTAATTCATAAGACCATTTTACAATTCTGGCCCAAGTTAGAAGCAGAGCCAATATTGCAAGATGTCGATAGTCCATATCTCGGAAACTATAAGAGATAATGCAATTTGGCAATCGGCAACGTAATTAGCATGCCGAATATTACTTGGAATGTGAATTACAACGAAATCGCTAATTCATAAGACCATTTTACAATTCTGGCCCAAGTTAGAAGCAGAGCCAATATTGCAAGATGTCGATAGTCCATATCTCGGAAACTATAAGAGATAATGCAATTTGGCAATCGGCAACGTAATTAGCATGCCGAATATTACTTGGAATGTGAATTACAACGAAATCGCTAATTCATAAGACCATTTTACAATTCTGGCCCAAGTTAGAAGCAGAGCCAATATTGCAAGATGTTGATAGTCCATATCTCGGAAACTATAAGAGATAATGCAATTTGGCAATCGGCAACGTAATTAGCATGCCGAATATTACTTGGAATGTGAATTACAACGAAATCGCTAATTCATAAGACCATTTTACAATTCTGGCCCAAGTTAGAAGCAGAGCCAATATTGCAAGATGTCGATAGTCCATATCTCGGAAACTATAAGAGATAATGCAATTTGGCAATCGGCAACGTAATTAGCATGCCGAATATTACTTGGAATGTGAATTGGAGCGAAATTGCTAATTCATAAGACCACTTTACAATTTTGACCCAAGTTAGAAGCAGAGCCAATATTGTAAAATGTCGATAGTCCATATCTCGGAAACTATAAGAGATAATGCAATTTGGCCATCGGCAGTGTAATTAGCATGCCGAATATTATTTGGAATGTGAATTACAACGAAATCGCTAATTCAAAAGACCATTTTACAATTCTGGCCCAAGTTAGAAGCAGAGCCAATATTGCAAGATGTCGATAGTCCATATCTCGGAAACTATAAGAGATAATGCAATTTGGCAATCGGCGACGTAATTAGCATGCCGAATATTACTTGGAATGTGAATTACAACGAAATCGCTAATTCATAAGACCATTTTACAATTCTGGCCCAAGTTAGAAGCAGAGCCAATATTGCAAGATGTCGATAGTCCATATCTCGGAAACTATAAGAGATAATGCAATTTGGCAATCGGCAACGTAATTAGCATGCCGAATATTACTTGGAATGTGAATTACAACGAAATCGCTAATTCATAAGACCATTTTACAATTCTTGCCCAAGTTAGAAGCAGAGCCAATATTGCAAGATGTCGATAGTCCATATCTCGGAAACTATAAGAGATAATGCAATTTGGCAATCGGCAACGTAATTAGCATGCCGAATATTACTTGGAATGTGAATTGGAGCGAAATTGCTAATTCATAAGACCATTTTACAATTTTGACCCAAGTTAGAAGCAGAGCCAATATTGTAAAATGTCGATAGTCCATATCTCGGAAACTATAAGAGATAATGCAACTTGGCCATCGGCAGTGTAATTAGCATGCCGAATATTACTTGGAATGTGAATTACAACGAAATCGCTAATTCATAAGACCATTTTACAATTCTGGCCCAAGTTAGAAGAAGAGCCAATATTGTAAAATGTCGATAGTCCATATCTCGGAAACTATAAGAGATAATGCAATTTGGCCATCGGCAGTGTAATTAGCATGCCGAATATTACTTGGAATGTGAATTACAACGAAATCGCTAATTCATAAAACCATTTTACAATTCTGGCCCAAGTTAGAAGCAGAGCCAATATTGCAAGATGTCGATAGTCCATATCTCGGAAACTATAAGAGATAATGCAATTTGGCAATCGGCAACGTAATTAGCATGCCGAATATTACTTGGAATGTGAACTGGAGCGAAATCGCTAATTCATAAGACCACTTTACAATTTTGACCCAAGTTAGAAGAAGAGCCAATATTGTAAAATGTCGATAGTCCATATCTCGGAAACTATAAGAGATAATGCAATTTGGCCATCGGCAGTGTAATTAGCATGCCGAATATTATTTGGAATGTGAATTACAACGAAATCGCTAATTCATAAGACCATTTTACAATTCTGGCCCAAGTTAGAAGCAGAGCCAATATTGCAAGATGTCGATAGTCCATATCTCGGAAACTATAAGAGATAATGCAATTTGGCAATCGGCGACGTAATTAGCATGCCGAATATTACTTGGAATGTGAATTACAACGAAATCGCTAATTCATAAGACCATTTTACAATTCTGGCCCAAGTTAGAAGCAGAGCCAATATTGCAAGATGTCGATAGTCCATATCTCGGAAACTATAAGAGATAATGCAATTTGGCAATCGGCAACGTAATTAGCATGCCGAATATTACTTGGAATGTGAATTACAACGAAATCGCTAATTCATAAGACCAATTTACAATTTTGACCCAAGTTAGAAGAAGAGCCAATATTGTAAAATGTCGATAGTCCATATCTCGGAAACTATAAGAGATAATGCAATTTGGCCATCGGCAGTGTAATTAGCATGCCGAATATTACTTGGAATGTGAATTACAACGAAATCGCTAATTCATAAGACCATTTTACAATTCTGGCCCAAGTTAGAAGCAGAGCCAATATTGCAAGATGTCGATAGTCCATATCTCGGAAACTATAAGAGATAATGCAATTTGGCAATCGGCAACGTAATTAGCATGCCGAATATTACTTGGAATGTGAATTACAACGAAATCGCTAATTCATAAGACCATTTTACAATTCTGGCCCAAGTTAGAAGCAGAGCCAATATTGCAAGATGTCGATAGTCCATATCTCGGAAACTATAAGAGATAATGCAATTTGGCAATCGGCAACGTAATTAGCATGCCGAATATTACTTGGAATGTGAATTACAACGAAATCGCTAATTCATAAGACCATTTTACAATTCTGGCCCAAGTTAGAAGCAGAGCCAATATTGCAAGATGTCGATAGTCCATATCTCGGAAACTATAACAGATAATGCAATTTGGCAATCGGCAACGTAATTAGCATGCCGAATATTACTTGGAATGTGAATTGGAGCGAAATTGCTAATTCATAAGACCATTTTACAATTTTGACCCAAGTTAGAAGCAGAGCCAATATTGTAAAATGTCGATAGTCCATATCTCGGAAACTATAAGAGATAATGCAATTTGGCCATCGGCAGTGTAATTAGCATGCCGAATATTACTTGGAATGTGAATTACAACGAAATCGCTAATTCATAAGACCATTTTACAATTCTGGCCCAAGTTAGAAGAAGAGCCAATATTGTAAAATGTCGATAGTCCATATCTCGGAAACTATAAGAGATAATGCAATTTGGCCATCGGCAGTGTAATTAGCATGCCGAATATTACTTGGAATGTGAATTACAACGAAATCGCTAATTCATAAGACCATTTTACAATTCTGGCCCAAGTTAGAAGCAGAGCCAATATTGTAAAATGTCGATAGTCCATATCTCGGAAACTATAAGAGATAATGCAACTTGGCCATCGGCAGTGTAATTAGCATGCCGAATATTACTTGGAATGTGAATTACAACGAAATCGCTAATTCATAAGACCATTTTACAATTCTGGCCCAAGTTAGAAGAAGAGCCAATATTGTAAAATGTCGATAGTCCATATCTCGGAAACTATAAGAGATAATGCAATTTGGCCATCGGCAGTGTAATTAGCATGCCGAATATTACTTGGAATGTGAATTACAACGAAATCGCTAATTCATAAAACCATTTTACAATTCTGGCCCAAGTTAGAAGCAGAGCCAATATTGCAAGATGTCGATAGTCCATATCTCGGAAACTATAAGAGATAATGCAATTTGGCAATCGGCAACGTAATTAGCATGCCGAATATTACTTGGAATGTGAACTGGAGCGAAATCGCTAATTCATAAGACCACTTTACAATTTTGACCCAAGTTAGAAGAAGAGCCAATATTGTAAAATGTCGATAGTCCATATCTCGGAAACTATAAGAGATAATGCAATTTGGCCATCGGCAGTGTAATTAGCATGCCGAATATTATTTGGAATGTGAATTACAACGAAATCGCTAATTCATAAGACCATTTTACAATTCTGGCCCAAGTTAGAAGCAGAGCCAATATTGCAAGATGTCGATAGTCCATATCTCGGAAACTATAAGAGATAATGCAATTTGGCAATCGGCGACGTAATTAGCATGCCGAATATTACTTGGAATGTGAATTACAACGAAATCGCTAATTCATAAGACCATTTTACAATTCTGGCCCAAGTTAGAAGCAGAGCCAATATTGCAAGATGTCGATAGTCCATATCTCGGAAACTATAAGAGATAATGCAATTTGGCAATCGGCAACGTAATTAGCATGCCGAATATTACTTGGAATGTGAATTACAACGAAATCGCTAATTCATAAGACCAATTTACAATTTTGACCCAAGTTAGAAGAAGAGCCAATATTGTAAAATGTCGATAGTCAATATCTCGGAAACTATAAGAGATAATGCAATTTGGCCATCGGCAGTGTAATTAGCATGCCGAATATTACTTGGAATGTGAATTACAACGAAATCGCTAATTCATAAGACCATTTTACAATTCTGGCCCAAGTTAGAAGCAGAGCCAATATTGCAAGATGTCGATAGTCCATATCTCGGAAACTATAAGAGATAATGCAATTTGGCAATCGGCAACGTAATTAGCATGCCGAATATTACTTGGAATGTGAATTACAACGAAATCGCTAATTCATAAGACCATTTTACAATTCTGGCCCAAGTTAGAAGCAGAGCCAATATTGCAAGATGTCGATAGTCCATATCTCGGAAACTATAAGAGATAATGCAATTTGGCAATCGGCAACGTAATTAGCATGCCGAATATTACTTGGAATGTGAATTACAACGAAATCGCTAATTCATAAGACCATTTTACAATTCTGGCCCAAGTTAGAAGCAGAGCCAATATTGCAAGATGTCGATAGTCCATATCTCGGAAACTATAAGAGATAATGCAATTTGGCAATCGGCAACGTAATTAGCATGCCGAATATTACTTGGAATGTGAATTGGAGCGAAATTGCTAATTCATAAGACCATTTTACAATTTTGACCCAAGTTAGAAGCAGAGCCAATATTGTAAAATGTCGATAGTCCATATCTCGGAAACTATAAGAGATAATGCAATTTGGCCATCGGCAGTGTAATTAGCATGCCGAATATTACTTGGAATGTGAATTACAACGAAATCGCTAATTCATAAGACCATTTTACAATTCTGGCCCAAGTTAGAAGAAGAGCCAATATTGTAAAATGTCGATAGTCCATATCTCGGAAACTATAAGAGATAATGCAATTTGGCCATCGGCAGTGTAATTAGCATGCCGAATATTACTTGGAATGTGAATTACAACGAAATCGCTAATTCATAAGACCATTTTACAATTCTGGCCCAAGTTAGAAGCAGAGCCAATATTGCAAGATGTCGATAGTCCATATCTCGGAAACTATAAGAGATAATGCAATTTGGCCATCGGCAGTGTAATTAGCATGCCGAATATTACTTGGAATGTGAATTACAACGAAATCGCTAATTCATAAGACCATTTTACAATTCTGGCCCAAGTTAGAAGAAGAGCCAATATTGTAAAATGTCGATAGTCCATATCTCGGAAACTATAAGAGATAATGCAATTTGGCCATCGGCAGTGTAATTAGCATGCCGAATATTACTTGGAATGTGAATTACAACGAAATCGCTAATTCATAAGACCATTTTACAATTCTGGCCCAAGTTAGAAGCAGAGCCAATATTGCAAGATGTCGATAGTCCATAGCTCGGAAAATATAAGAGATAATTCAATTTGGCAACCGGCAATGTAATTAGCATGCCGAATATTACTTGGAATGTGAATTGGAACGAAATCGCCAATAGATAAGACCATTTTACAATTTGGGCCCAAGTTAGAAGCAGAGCCTAAGGTGTAAATTATCGATAGTCCATATCTCGGAAACTATAAGAGATAATGCAATTTGGCGACCGGCAATGTAATTAGCATGCCGAATATTACTTGGAATGTGAATTGGAACGAAATCGCCAATAGATAAGACCATTTTGCAATTTGGGCCCAAGTTAGAAGCAGAGCCTAAGGTGTAAATTATCGATAGTCCATAACTCGGAAACTATAAGAGATAATGCAATTTGGCAACCGGCAATGTAATTAGCATGCCGAATATTACTTGGAATGTGAATTGGAACGAAATCGCCAATAGATAAGACCATTTTACAATTTGGGCCCAAGTTAGAAGCAGAGCCTAAGGTGTAAATTATCGATAGTCCATATCCCGGAAACTATAAGAGTTAATGCAATTTGGCAACCGGCAATGTAATTAGCATGCCGAATATTACTTGGAATGTGAATTGGAACGAAATCGCCAATAGATAAGACCATTTTACAATTTGGGCCCAAGTTAGAAGCAGAGCCTAAGGTGTAAATTATCGATAGTCCATATCTCGGAAACTATAAGAGATAATGCAATTTGGCAACCGGCAATGTAATTAGCATGCCGAATATTACTTGGAATGTGAATTGGAACGAAATTGCCAATAGATAAGACCATTTTACAATTTGGGCCCAAGTTAGAAGCAGAGCCTAAGGTGTAAATTATCGATAGTCCATAGCTCGGAAAATATAAGAGATAATTCAATTTGGCGACCGGCAATGTAATTAGCATGCCGAATATTACTTGGAATGTGAATTGGAACGAAATCGCCAATAGATAAGACCATTTTACAATTTGGGCCCAAGTTAGAAGCAGAGCCTAAGGTGTAAATTATCGATAGTCCATATCTCGGAAACTATAAGAGATAATGCAATTTGGCCATCGGCAGTGTAATTAGCATGCCGAATATTACTTGGAATGTGAATTACAACGAAATCGCTAATTCATAAGACCATTTTACAATTCTGGCCCAAGTTAGAAGCAGAGCCAATATTGCAAGATGTCGATAGTCCATATCTCGGAAACTATAAGAGATAATGCAATTTGGCAATCGGCAACGTAATTAGCATGCCGAATATTACTTGGAATGTGAATTACAACGAAATCGCTAATTCATAAGACCATTTTACAATTCTGGCCCAAGTTAGAAGCAGAGCCAATATTGCAAGATGTCGATAGTCCATATCTCGGAAACTATAAGAGATAATGCAATTTGGCAATCGGCAACGTAATTAGCATGCCGAATATTACTTGGAATGTGAATTACAACGAAATCGCTAATTCATAAGACCATTTTACAATTCTGGCCCAAGTTAGAAGCAGAGCCAATATTGCAAGATGTCGATAGTCCATATCTCGGAAACTATAAGAGATAATGCAATTTGGCAATCGGCAACGTAATTAGCATGCCGAATATTACTTGGAATGTGAATTACAACGAAATCGCTAATTCATAAGACCATTTTACAATTCTGGCCCAAGTTAGAAGCAGAGCCAATATTGCAAGATGTCGATAGTCCATATCTCGGAAACTATAAGAGATAATGCAATTTGGCAATCGGCAACGTAATTAGCATGCCGAATATTACTTGGAATGTGAATTGGAGCGAAATTGCTAATTCATAAGACCATTTTACAATTTTGACCCAAGTTAGAAGCAGAGCCAATATTGTAAAATGTCGATAGTCCATATCTCGGAAACTATAAGAGATAATGCAATTTGGCCATCGGCAGTGTAATTAGCATGCCGAATATTACTTGGAATGTGAATTACAACGAAATCGCTAATTCATAAGACCATTTTACAATTCTGGCCCAAGTTAGAAGAAGAGCCAATATTGTAAAATGTCGATAGTCCATATCTCGGAAACTATAAGAGATAATGCAATTTGGCCATCGGCAGTGTAATTAGCATGCCGAATATTACTTGGAATGTGAATTACAACGAAATCGCTAATTCATAAGACCATTTTACAATTCTGGCCCAAGTTAGAAGCAGAGCCAATATTGCAAGATGTCGATAGTCCATATCTCGGAAACTATAAGAGATAATGCAATTTGGCAATCGGCAACGTAATTAGCATGCCGAATATTACTTGGAATGTGAATTACAACGAAATCGCTAATTCATAAGACCAATTTACAATTTTGACCCAAGTTAGAAGAAGAGCCAATATTGTAAAATGTCGATAGTCCATATCTCGGAAACTATAAGAGATAATGCAATTTGGCCATCGGCAGTGTAATTAGCATACCGAATATTACTTGGAATGTGAATTGGAACGAAATCGATAATAGGTAAGAACATTTTACAATTTGGGCCCAAGTTAGAAGCAGAGCCTAAGGTGTAAATTATCGATAGTCCATAGCTCGGAAAATATAAGAGATAATTCAATTTGGCAACCGGCAATGTAATTAGCATGCCGAATATTACTTGGAATGTGAATTGGAACGAAATCGCCAATAGATAAGACCATTTTACAATTTGTGCCCAAGTTAGAAGCAGAGCCTAAGGTGTAAATTATCGATAGTCCATATCTCGGAAACTATAAGAGATAATGCAATTTGGCGACCGGCAATGTAATTAGCATGCCGAATATTACTTGGAATGTGAATTGGAACGAAATCGCCAATAGATAAGACCATTTTGCAATTTGGGCCCAAGTTAGAAGCAGAGCCTAAGGTGTAAATTATCGATAGTCCATAACTCGGAAACTATAAGAGATAATGCAATTTGGCAACCGGTATTGTAATTAGCATGCCGAATATTACTTGGAATGTGAATTGGAACGAAATCGCCAATAGATAAGGCCATTTTACAATTTGGGCCCAAGTTAGAAGCATAGCCTATGGTGTAAATTATCGATAGTCCATATCTCGGAAACTATAAGAGATAATGCAATTTGGCAACCGGCAATGTAATTAGCATGCCGAATATTACTTGGAATGTGAATTGGAACGAAATCGCCAATAGATAAGACCATTTTACAATTTGGGCCCAAGTTAGAAGCAGAGCCTAAGGTGTAAATTATCGATAGTCCATATCTCGGAAACTATAAGAGTTAATGCAATTTGGCAACCGGCAATGTAATTAGCATGCCGAATATTACTTGGAATGTGAATTGGAACGAAATCGCCAATAGATAAGACCATTTTACAATTTGGGCCCAAGTTAGAAGCAGAGCCTAAGGTGTAAATTATCGATAGTCCATATCTCGGAAACTATAAGAGATAATGCAATTTGGCAACCGGCAATGTAATTAGCATGCCGAATATTACTTGGAATGTGAATTGGAACGAAATTGCCAATAGATAAGACCATTTTACAATTTGGGCCCAAGTTAGAAGCAGAGCCTAAGGTGTAAATTATCGATAGTCCATATCTCTGAATCTATAAGAGATAATGCAATTTCGCAAGCGGCAATGTAATTAGCATGCCGAATATTACTTGGAATGTGAATTGGGACGAAATCGCCAATAGATAAGGCCATTTTACAATTTGGGCCCAAGTTAGAAGCAGAGCCTAAGGTGTAAATTATCGATAGTCCATATCTCGGAAACTATAAGAGATAATGCAATTTGGCAACCGACAATGTAATTAGCATGCCGAATATTACTTGGAATGTGAATTGGAACGAAATCGCCAATAGATAAGACCATTTTACAATTTGGGCCCAAGTTAGAAGCAGAGCCTAAGGTGTAAATTATTGATAGTCCATATCTCGGAAACTATAAGAGATAATGTAATTTCGCAACCGGCAATGTAATTAGCATGCCGAATATTACTAGGAGTGTGAATTGGAACGAAATCGCCAATAGATAAGACCATTTTACAATTTGGGCCCAAGTTAGAAGCAGAGCCTAAGGTGTAAATTATCGATAGTCCATATCTCGGAAACTATAAGAGATAATGCAATTTGGCAACCGGCAATGTAATTAGCATGCCGAATATTACTTGGAATGTGAATTGGAACGAAATCGCCAATAGATAAGACCATTTTACAATTTGGGCCCAAGTTAGAAGCAGAGCCTAAGGTGTAAATTATCGATAGTCCATATCTCGGAAACTATAAGAGATAATGCAATTTGGCAACCGGCAATGTAATTAGCATGCCGAATATTACTTGGAATGTGAATTGGAACGAAATCGCCAATAGATAAGACCATTTTACAATTTGGGCCCAAGTTAGAAGCAGAGCCTAATGTGTAAATTATCGATAGTCCATATCTCGGAAACTATAAGAGATAATGCAATTTGGCAACCGGCAATGTAATTAGCATGCCGAATATTACTTGGAATGTGAATTGGAACGAAATCGCCAATAGATAAGACCATTTTACAATTTGGGCCCAAGTTAGAAGCAGAGCCTAAGGTGTAAATTATTGATAGTCCATATCTCGGAAACTATAAGAGATAATGCAATTTCGCAACCGGCAATGTAATTAGCATGCCGAATATCACTTGGAATGTGAATTGGGACGAAATCGCCAATAGATAAGACCATTTTACAATTTGGGCCCAAGTTAGAAGCAGAGCCTAAGGTGTAAATTATCGATAGTCCATATCTCGGAAACTATAAGAGATAATGCAATTTGGCAACCGGCAATGTAATTAGCATGCCGAATATTACTTGGAATGTGAATTGGAACGAAATCGCCAATAGATAAGACCATTTTACAATTTGGGCCCAAGTTAGAAGCAGAGCCTAAGGTGTAAATTATCGATAGTCCATATCTCGGAAACTATAAGAGATAATGCAATTTGGCAACCGGCAATGTAATTAGCATGCCGAATATTACTTGGAATGTGAATTGGAACGAAATCGCCAATAGGTAAGACCATTTTACAATTTGGGCCCAAGTTAGAAGCAGAGCCTAAGGTGTAAATTATCGATAGTCCATATCTCTGAATCTATAAGAGATAATGCAATTTCGCAAGCGGCAATGTAATTAGCATGCCGAATATTACTTGGAATGTGAATTGGGACGAAATCGCCAATAGATAAGGCCATTTTACAATTTGGGCCCAAGTTAGAAGCAGAGCCTAAGGTGTAAATTATCGATAGTCCATATCTCGGAAACTATAAGAGATAATGCAATTTGGCAACCGACAATGTAATTAGCATGCCGAATATTACTTGGAATGTGAATTGGAACGAAATCGCCAATAGATAAGACCATTTTACAATTTGGGCCCAAGTTAGAAGCAGAGCCTAAGGTGTAAATTATCGATAGTCCATATCTCGGAAACTATAAGAGATAATGCAATTTGGCAACCGGCAATGTAATTAGCATGCCGAATATTACTTGGAATGTGAATTGGAACGAAATCGCCAATAGATAAGACCATTTTACAATTTGGGCCCAAGTTAGAAGCAGAGCCTAAGGTGTAAATTATCGATAGTCCATATCTCGGAAACTATAAGAGATAATGCAATTTGGCAACCGGCAATGTAATTAGCATGCCGAATATTACTTGGAATGTGAATTGGAACGAAATCGCCAATAGATAAGACCATTTTACAATTTGGGCCCAAGTTAGAAGCAGAGCCTAATGTGTAAATTATCGATAGTCCATATCTCGGAAACTATAAGAGATAATGCAATTTGGCAACCGGCAATGTAATTAGCATGCCGAATATTACTTGGAATGTGAATTGGAACGAAATCGCCAATAGATAAGACCATTTTACAATTTGGGCCCAAGTTAGAAGCAGAGCCTAAGGTGTAAATTATTGATAGTCCATATCTCGGAAACTATAAGAGATAATGCAATTTCGCAACCGGCAATGTAATTAGCATGCCGAATATCACTTGGAATGTGAATTGGGACGAAATCGCCAATAGATAAGACCATTTTACAATTTGGGCCCAAGTTAGAAGCAGAGCCTAAGGTGTAAATTATCGATAGTCCATATCTCGGAAACTATAAGAGATAATGCAATTTGGCAACCGGCAATGTAATTAGCATGCCGAATATTACTTGGAATGTGAATTGGAACGAAATCGCCAATAGATAAGACCATTTTACAATTTGGGCCCAAGTTAGAAGCAGAGCCTAAGGTGTAAATTATCGATAGTCCATATCTCGGAAACTATAAGAGATAATGCAATTTGGCAACCGGCAATGTAATTAGCATGCCGAATATTACTTGGAATGTGAATTGGAACGAAATCGCCAATAGGTAAGACCATTTTACAATTTGGGCCCAAGTTAGAAGCAGAGCCTAAGGTGTAAATTATCGATAGTCCATATCTCGGAAACTATAAGAGATAATGCAATTTGGCAACAGGCAATGTAATTAGCATGCCGAATATTAATTGGAATGTGAATTGGAACGAAATCGCCAATAGATAAGACCATTTTACAATTTGGGCCCAAGTTAGAAGCAGAGCCTAAGGTGTAAATTATCGATAGTCCATATCTCGGAAACTATAAGAGATAATGCAATTTGGCAACCGGCAATGTAATTAGCATGCCGAATATTACTTGGAATGTGAATTGGAACGAAATCGCCAATAGGTAAGACCATTTTACAATTTGGGCCGAAGTTAGAAGCAGAGCCTATGGTGTAAATTATCGATAGTCCATATCTCGGAAACTATAAGAGATAATGCAATTTGGCAACAGGCAATGTAATTAGCATGCCGAATATTAATTGGAATGTGAATTGGAACGAAATCGCCAATAGATAAGACCATTTTACAATTTGGGCCCAAGTTAGAAGCAGAGCCTAAGGTGTAAATTATCGATAGTCCATATCTCGGAAACTATAAGAGATAATGCAATTTGGCAACCGGCAATGTAATTAGCATGCCGAATATTACTTGGAATGTGAATTGGAACGAAATCGCCAATAGGTAAGACCATTTTACAATTTGGGCCGAAGTTAGAAGCAGAGCCTATGGTGTAAATTATCGATAGTCCATATCTCGGAAACTATAAGAGATAATGCAATTTGGCAACCGGCAATGTAATTAGCATGCCCAATATTACTTGGAATGTGAATTGGAACGAAATCGCCAATAGATAAGACCATTTTACAATTTGGGCCCAAGTTAGAAGCAGAGCCTAAGGTGTAAATTATCGATAGTCCATATCTCGGAAACTATAAGAGATAATTCAATTTGGCAACCGGCAATGTAATTAGCATGCCGAATATTACTTGAAATGTGAATTGGAACGAAATCGCCAATAGATAAGACCATTTTACAATTTGGGCCCAAGTTAGAAGCAGAGCCTAAGGTGTAAATTATCGATGGTCCATATCTCGGAAACTATAAGAGATAATGCAATTTGGCAACCGGCAATGTAATTAGCATGCCGAGTATTACTTGGAATGTGAATTGCAACTAAATCGCCAATAGATAAGACCATTTTACAATTTGGGCCCAAGTTAGAAGCAGAGCCTAAGGTGTAAATTATCGATAGTCCATATCTCGGAAACTATAAGAGATAATGCAATTTGGCAACCGGCAATGTAATTAGCATGCCGAATATTAATTGGAATGTGAATTGGAACGAAATCGCCAATAGATAAGACCATTTTACAATTTGGGCCCAAGTTAGAAGCAGAGCCTAAGGTGTAAATTATCGATAGTCCATATCTCGGAAACTATAAGAGATAATGCAATTTGGCAACCGGCAATGTAATTAGCATGCCGAATATTACTTGGAATGTGAATTGGAACGAAATCACCAATAGGTAAGACCATTTTACAATTTGGGCCCAAGTTAGAAGCAGAGCCTATGGTGTAAATTATCGATAGTCCATATCTCGGAAACTATAAGAGATAATGCAATTTGGCAACCGGCAATGTAATTAGCATGCCCAATATTACTTGGAATGTGAATTGGAACGAAATCGCCAATAGATAAGACCATTTTACAATTTGGGCCCAAGTTAGAAGCAGAGCCTAAGGTGTAAATTATCGATAGTCCATATCTCGGAAACTATAAGAGATAATTCAATTTGGCAACCGGCAATGTAATTAGCATGCCGAATATTACTTGGAATGTGAATTGGAACGAAATCGCCAATAGATAAGACCATTTTACAATTTGGGCCCAAGTTAGAAGCAGAGTCTAAGGTGTAAATTATCGATAGTCCATATCTCGGAAACTATAAGAGATAATGCAATTTGGCAACCGGCAATGTAATTAGCATGCCGAATATTACTTGGAATGTGAATTGGAACGAAATCGCCAATAGATAAGACCATTTTACAATTTGGGAGCAAGTTAGAAGCAGATCCTAAGGTGTAAATTATCGATAGTCCATATCTCGGAAACTATAAGAGATAATGCAATTTCGCAACCGGCAATGTAATTAGCATGCCGAATATCACTTGGAATGTGAATTGGGACGAAATCGCCAATAGATAAGACCATTTTACAATTTGGGCCCAAGTTAGAAGCAGAGCCTAAGGTGTAAATTATCGATAGTCCATATCTCTGAAACTATAAGAGATAATGCAATTTCGCAAGCGGCAATGTAATTAGCATGCCGAATATTACTTGGAATGTGAATTGGGACGAAATCGCCAATAGATAAGGCCATTTTACAATTTGGGCCCAAGTTAGAAGCAGAGCCTAAGGTGTAAATTATCGATAGTCCATATCTCGGAAACTATAAGAGATAATGCAATTTGGCAACCGACAATGTAATTAGCATGCCGAATATTACTTGGAATGTGAATTGGAACGAAATCGCCAATAGATAAGACCATTTTACAATTTGGGCCCAAGTTAGAAGCAGAGCCTAAGGTGTAAATTATTGATAGTCCATATCTCGGAAACTATAAGAGATAATGTAATTTCGCAACCGGCAATGTAATTAGCATGCCGAATATTACTAGGAGTGTGAATTGGAACGAAATTTTACAATTTGGGCCCAAGTTAGAAGCAGAGCCTAAGGTGTAAATTATCGATAGTCCATATCTCGGAAACTATAAGAGATAATGCAATTTGGCAACCGGCAATGTAATTAGCATGCCGAATATTACTTGGAATGTGAATTGGAACGAAATCGCCAATAGATAAGACCATTTTACAATTTGGGCCCAAGTTAGAAGCAGAGCCTAAGGTGTAAATTATTGATAGTCCATATCTCGGAAACTATAAGAGATAATGCAATTTCGCAACCGGCAATGTAATTAGCATGCCGAATATCACTTGGAATGTGAATTGGGACGAAATCGCCAATAGATAAGACCATTTTACAATTTGGGCCCAAGTTAGAAGCAGAGCCTAAGGTGTAAATTATCGATAGTCCATATCTCGGAAACTATAAGAGATAATGCAATTTGGCAACCGGCAATGTAATTAGCATGCCGAATATTACTTGGAATGTGAATTGGAACGAAATCGCCAATAGATAAGACCATTTTACAATTTGGGCCCAAGTTAGAAGCAGAGCCTAAGGTGTAAATTATCGATAGTCCATATCTCGGAAACTATAAGAGATAATGCAATTTGGCAACCGGCAATGTAATTAGCATGCCGAATATTACTTGGAATGTGAATTGGAACGAAATCGCCAATAGGTAAGACCATTTTACAATTTGGGCCCAAGTTAGAAGCAGAGCCTAAGGTGTAAATTATCGATAGTCCATATCTCGGAAACTATAAGAGATAATGCAATTTGGCAACAGGCAATGTAATTAGCATGCCGAATATTAATTGGAATGTGAATTGGAACGAAATCGCCAATAGATAAGACCATTTTACAATTTGGGCCCAAGTTAGAAGCAGAGCCTAAGGTGTAAATTATCGATAGTCCATATCTCGGAAACTATAAGAGATAATGCAATTTGGCAACCGGCAATGTAATTAGCATGCCGAATATTACTTGGAATGTGAATTGGAACGAAATCGCCAATAGGTAAGACCATTTTACAATTTGGGCCGAAGTTAGAAGCAGAGCCTATGGTGTAAATTATCGATAGTCCATATCTCGGAAACTATAAGAGATAATGCAATTTGGCAACAGGCAATGTAATTAGCATGCCGAATATTAATTGGAATGTGAATTGGAACGAAATCGCCAATAGATAAGACCATTTTACAATTTGGGCCCAAGTTAGAAGCAGAGCCTAAGGTGTAAATTATCGATAGTCCATATCTCGGAAACTATAAGAGATAATGCAATTTGGCAACCGGCAATGTAATTAGCATGCCGAATATTACTTGGAATGTGAATTGGAACGAAATCGCCAATAGGTAAGACCATTTTACAATTTGGGCCGAAGTTAGAAGCAGAGCCTATGGTGTAAATTATCGATAGTCCATATCTCGGAAACTATAAGAGATAATGCAATTTGGCAACCGGCAATGTAATTAGCATGCCCAATATTACTTGGAATGTGAATTGGAACGAAATCGCCAATAGATAAGACCATTTTACAATTTGGGCCCAAGTTAGAAGCAGAGCCTAAGGTGTAAATTATCGATAGTCCATATCTCGGAAACTATAAGAGATAATTCAATTTGGCAACCGGCAATGTAATTAGCATGCCGAATATTACTTGAAATGTGAATTGGAACGAAATCGCCAATAGATAAGACCATTTTACAATTTGGGCCCAAGTTAGAAGCAGAGCCTAAGGTGTAAATTATCGATGGTCCATATCTCGGAAACTATAAGAGATAATGCAATTTGGCAACCGGCAATGTAATTAGCATGCCGAGTATTACTTGGAATGTGAATTGCAACTAAATCGCCAATAGATAAGACCATTTTACAATTTGGGCCCAAGTTAGAAGCAGAGCCTAAGGTGTAAATTATCGATAGTCCATATCTCGGAAACTATAAGAGATAATGCAATTTGGCAACCGGCAATGTAATTAGCATGCCGAATATTAATTGGAATGTGAATTGGAACGAAATCGCCAATAGATAAGACCATTTTACAATTTGGGCCCAAGTTAGAAGCAGAGCCTAAGGTGTAAATTATCGATAGTCCATATCTCGGAAACTATAAGAGATAATGCAATTTGGCAACCGGCAATGTAATTAGCATGCCGAATATTACTTGGAATGTGAATTGGAACGAAATCACCAATAGGTAAGACCATTTTACAATTTGGGCCCAAGTTAGAAGCAGAGCCTATGGTGTAAATTATCGATAGTCCATATCTCGGAAACTATAAGAGATAATGCAATTTGGCAACCGGCAATGTAATTAGCATGCCCAATATTACTTGGAATGTGAATTGGAACGAAATCGCCAATAGATAAGACCATTTTACAATTTGGGCCCAAGTTAGAAGCAGAGCCTAAGGTGTAAATTATCGATAGTCCATATCTCGGAAACTATAAGAGATAATTCAATTTGGCAACCGGCAATGTAATTAGCATGCCGAATATTACTTGGAATGTGAATTGGAACGAAATCGCCAATAGATAAGACCATTTTACAATTTGGGCCCAAGTTAGAAGCAGAGTCTAAGGTGTAAATTATCGATAGTCCATATCTCGGAAACTATAAGAGATAATGCAATTTGGCAACCGGCAATGTAATTAGCATGCCGAATATTACTTGGAATGTGAATTGGAACGAAATCGCCAATAGATAAGACCATTTTACAATTTGGGAGCAAGTTAGAAGCAGATCCTAAGGTGTAAATTATCGATAGTCCATATCTCGGAAACTATAAGAGATAATGCAATTTCGCAACCGGCAATGTAATTAGCATGCCGAATATCACTTGGAATGTGAATTGGGACGAAATCGCCAATAGATAAGACCATTTTACAATTTGGGCCCAAGTTAGAAGCAGAGCCTAAGGTGTAAATTATCGATAGTCCATATCTCTGAAACTATAAGAGATAATGCAATTTCGCAAGCGGCAATGTAATTAGCATGCCGAATATTACTTGGAATGTGAATTGGGACGAAATCGCCAATAGATAAGGCCATTTTACAATTTGGGCCCAAGTTAGAAGCAGAGCCTAAGGTGTAAATTATCGATAGTCCATATCTCGGAAACTATAAGAGATAATGCAATTTGGCAACCGACAATGTAATTAGCATGCCGAATATTACTTGGAATGTGAATTGGAACGAAATCGCCAATAGATAAGACCATTTTACAATTTGGGCCCAAGTTAGAAGCAGAGCCTAAGGGTGTAAATTATTGATAGTCCATATCTCGGAAACTATAAGAGATAATGTAATTTCGCAACCGGCAATGTAATTAGCATGCCGAATATTACTAGGAGTGTGAATTGGAACGAAATCGCCAATAGATAAGACCATTTTACAATTTGGGCCCAAGTTAGAAGCAGAGCCTAAGGTGTAAATTATCGATAGTCCATATCTCGGAAACTATAAGAGATAATGCAATTTGGCAACCGGCAATGTAATTAGCATGCCGAATATTACTTGGAATGTGAATTGGAACGAAATCGCCAATAGATAAGACCATTTTACAATTTGGGCCCAAGTTAGAAGCAGAGCCTAAGGTGTAAATTATCGATAGTCCATATCTCGGAAACTATAAGAGATAATGCAATTTGGCAACCGGCAATGTAATTAGCATGCCGAATATTACTTGGAATGTGAATTGGAACGAAATCGCCAATAGATAAGACCATTTTACAATTTGGGCCCAAGTTAGAAGCAGAGCCTAATGTGTAAATTATCGATAGTCCATATCTCGGAAACTATAAGAGATAATGCAATTTGGCAACCGGCAATGTAATTAGCATGCCGAATATTACTTGGAATGTGAATTGGAACGAAATCGCCAATAGATAAGACCATTTTACAATTTGGGCCCAAGTTAGAAGCAGAGCCTAAGGTGTAAATTATTGATAGTCCATATCTCGGAAACTATAAGAGATAATGCAATTTCGCAACCGGCAATGTAATTAGCATGCCGAATATCACTTGGAATGTGAATTGGGACGAAATCGCCAATAGATAAGACCATTTTACAATTTGGGCCCAAGTTAGAAGCAGAGCCTAAGGTGTAAATTATCGATAGTCCATATCTCGGAAACTATAAGAGATAATGCAATTTGGCAACCGGCAATGTAATTAGCATGCCGAATATTACTTGGAATGTGAATTGGAACGAAATCGCCAATAGATAAGACCATTTTACAATTTGGGCCCAAGTTAGAAGCAGAGCCTAAGGTGTAAATTATCGATAGTCCATATCTCGGAAACTATAAGAGATAATGCAATTTGGCAACCGGCAATGTAATTAGCATGCCGAATATTACTTGGAATGTGAATTGGAACGAAATCGCCAATAGGTAAGACCATTTTACAATTTGGGCCCAAGTTAGAAGCAGAGCCTAAGGTGTAAATTATCGATAGTCCATATCTCGGAAACTATAAGAGATAATTCAATTTGGCAACCGGCAATGTAATTAGCACGCCGAATATTACTTGGAATGTGAATTGGAACGAAATCGCCAATAGATAAGACCATTTTACAATTTGGGCCCAAGTTAGAAGCAGAGCCTAAGGTGTAAATTATCGATAGTCCATATCTCGGAAACTATAAGAGATAATGCAATTTGGCAACCGGCAATGTAATTAGCATGCCGAATATTACTTGGAATGTGAATTGGAACGAAATCGACAATAGATAAGACCATTTTACAATTTGGGCCCAAGTTAGAAGCAGAGCCTAAGGTGTAAATTATCGATAGTCCATATCTCGGAAACTATAAGAGATAATGCAATTTGGCAACCGGCAATGTAATTAGCATGCCGAATATTACTTGGAATGTGAATTGGAACGAAATCGCCAATAGATAAGACCATTTTACAATTTGGGCCCAAGTTAGAAGCAGAGCCTAAGGTGTAAATTATCGATAGTCCATATCTCGGAAACTATAAGAGATAATGCAATTTGGCAACCGGCAATGTAATTAGCATGCCGAATATTACTTGGAATGTGAATTGGAACGAAATCGCCAATAGGTAAGACCATTTTACAATTTGGGCCGAAGTTAGAAGCAGAGCCTATGGTGTAAATTATCGATAGTCCATATCTCGGAAACTATAAGAGATAATGCAATTTGGCAACCGGCAATGTAATTAGCATGCCCAATATTACTTGGAATGTGAATTGGAACGAAATCGCCAATAGATAAGACCATTTTACAATTTGGGCCCAAGTTAGAAGCAGAGCCTAAGGTGTAAATTATCGATAGTCCATATCTCGGAAACTATAAGAGATAATTCAATTTGGCAACCGGCAATGTAATTAGCATGCCGAATATTACTTGAAATGTGAATTGGAACGAAATCGCCAATAGATAAGACCATTTTACAATTTGGGCCCAAGTTAGAAGCAGAGCCTAAGGTGTAAATTATCGATGGTCCATATCTCGGAAACTATAAGAGATAATGCAATTTGGCAACCGGCAATGTAATTAGCATGCCGAGTATTACTTGGAATGTGAATTGCAACTAAATCGCCAATAGATAAGACCATTTTACAATTTGGGCCCAAGTTAGAAGCAGAGCCTAAGGTGTAAATTATCGATAGTCCATATCTCGGAAACTATAAGAGATAATGCAATTTGGCAACCGGCAATGTAATTAGCATGCCGAATATTAATTGGAATGTGAATTGGAACGAAATCGCCAATAGATAAGACCATTTTACAATTTGGGCCCAAGTTAGAAGCAGAGCCTAAGGTGTAAATTATCGATAGTCCATATCTCGGAAACTATAAGAGATAATGCAATTTGGCAACCGGCAATGTAATTAGCATGCCGAATATTACTTGGAATGTGAATTGGAACGAAATCACCAATAGGTAAGACCATTTTACAATTTGGGCCCAAGTTAGAAGCAGAGCCTATGGTGTAAATTATCGATAGTCCATATCTCGGAAACTATAAGAGATAATGCAATTTGGCAACCGGCAATGTAATTAGCATGCCCAATATTACTTGGACTGTGAATTGGAACGAAATCGCCAATAGATAAGACCATTTTACAATTTGGGCCCAAGTTAGAAGCAGAGCCTAAGGTGTAAATTATCGATAGTCCATATCTCGGAAACTATAAGAGATAATTCAATTTGGCAACCGGCAATGTAATTAGCATGCCGAATATTACTTGGAATGTGAATTGGAACGAAATCGCCAATAGATAAGACCATTTTACAATTTGGGCCCAAGTTAGAAGCAGAGTCTAAGGTGTAAATTATCGATAGTCCATATCTCGGAAACTATAAGAGATAATGCAATTTGGCAACCGGCATTGTAATTAGTATGCCGAATATTACTTGAAATGTGAATTGGAACGAAATCGCCAATAGATAAGACCATTTTACAATTTGGGCCCAAGTTAGAAGCAGAGCCTAAGGTGTAAATTATCGATGGTCCATATCTCGGAAACTATAAGAGATAATGCAATTTGGCAACCGGCAATGTAATTAGCATGCCGAGTATTACTTGGAATGTGAATTGCAACTAAATCGCCAATAGATAAGACCATTTTACAATTTGGGCCCAAGTTAGAAGCAGAGCCTAAGGTGTAAATTATCGATAGTCCATATCTCGGAAACTATAAGAGATAATGCAATTTGGCAACCGGCAATGTAATTAGCATGCCGAATATTACTTGGAATGTGAATTGGAACGAAATCACCAATAGGTAAGACCATTTTACAATTTGGGCCCAAGTTAGAAGCAGAGCCTATGGTGTAAATTATCGATAGTCCATATCTCGGAAACTATAAGAGATAATGCAATTTGGCAACCGGCAATGTAATTAGCATGCCCAATATTACTTGGAATGTGAATTGGAACGAAATCACCAATAGGTAAGACCATTTTACAATTTGGGCCCAAGTTAGAAGCAGAGCCTATGGTGTAAATTATCGATAGTCCATATCTCGGAAACTATAAGAGATAATGCAATTTGGCAACCGGCAATGTAATTAGCATGCCCAATATTACTTGGAATGTGAATTGGAACGAAATCGCCAATAGATAAGACCATTTTACAATTTGGGCCCAAGTTAGAAGCAGAGCCTAAGGTGTAAATTATCGATAGTCCATATCTCGGAAACTATAAGAGATAATGCAATTTGGCAACCGGCAATGTAATTAGCATGCCGAATATTACTTGGAATGTGAATTGGAACGAAATCGCCAATAGGTAAGACCATTTTACAATTTGGGCCGAAGTTAGAAGCAGAGCCTATGGTGTAAATTATCGATAGTCCATATCTCGGAAACTATAAGAGATAATGCAATTTGGCAACCGGCAATGTAATTAGCATGCCCAATATTACTTGGAATGTGAATTGGAACGAAATCGCCAATAGATAAGACCATTTTACAATTTGGGCCCAAGTTAGAAGCAGAGCCTAAGGTGTAAATTATCGATAGTCCATATCTCGGAAACTATAAGAGATAATTCAATTTGGCAACCGGCAATGTAATTAGCATGCCGAATATTACTTGAAATGTGAATTGGAACGAAATCGCCAATAGATAAGACCATTTTACAATTTGGGCCCAAGTTAGAAGCAGAGCCTAAGGTGTAAATTATCGATGGTCCATATCTCGGAAACTATAAGAGATAATGCAATTTGGCAACCGGCAATGTAATTAGCATGCCGAGTATTACTTGGAATGTGAATTGCAACTAAATCGCCAATAGATAAGACCATTTTACAATTTGGGCCCAAGTTAGAAGCAGAGCCTAAGGTGTAAATTATCGATAGTCCATATCTCGGAAACTATAAGAGATAATGCAATTTGGCAACCGGCAATGTAATTAGCATGCCGAATATTAATTGGAATGTGAATTGGAACGAAATCGCCAATAGATAAGACCATTTTACAATTTGGGCCCAAGTTAGAAGCAGAGCCTAAGGTGTAAATTATCGATAGTCCATATCTCGGAAACTATAAGAGATAATGCAATTTGGCAACCGGCAATGTAATTAGCATGCCGAATATTACTTGGAATGTGAATTGGAACGAAATCACCAATAGGTAAGACCATAGAGCCTATGGTGTAAATTATCGATAGTCCATATCTCGGAAACTATAAGAGATAATGCAATTTGGCAACCGGCAATGTAATTAGCATGCCCAATATTACTTGGAATGTGAATTGGAACGAAATCGCCAATAGATAAGACCATTTTACAATTTGGGCCCAAGTTAGAAGCAGAGCCTAAGGTGTAAATTATCGATAGTCCATATCTCGGAAACTATAAGAGATAATTCAATTTGGCAACCGGCAATGTAATTAGCATGCCGAATATTACTTGGAATGTGAATTGGAACGAAATCGCCAATAGATAAGACCATTTTACAATTTGGGCCCAAGTTAGAAGCAGAGTCTAAGGTGTAAATTATCGATAGTCCATATCTCGGAAACTATAAGAGATAATGCAATTTGGCAACCGGCAATGTAATTAGCATGCCGAATATTACTTGGAATGTGAATTGGAACGAAATCGCCAATAGATAAGACCATTTTACAATTTGGGAGCAAGTTAGAAGCAGATCCTAAGGTGTAAATTATCGATAGTCCATATCTCGGAAACTATAAGAGATAATGCAATTTCGCAACCGGCAATGTAATTAGCATGCCGAATATCACTTGGAATGTGAATTGGGACGAAATCGCCAATAGATAAGACCATTTTACAATTTGGGCCCAAGTTAGAAGCAGAGCCTAAGGTGTAAATTATCGATGGTCCATATCTCGGAAACTATAAGAGATAATGCAATTTGGCAACCGGCAATGTAATTAGCATGCCGAATATTACTTGGAATGTGAATTGGAACGAAATCGCCAATAGGTAAGACCATTTTACAATTTGGGCCGAAGTTAGAAGCAGAGCCTATGGTGTAAATTATCGATAGTCCATATCTCGGAAACTATAAGAGATAATGCAATTTGGCAACCGGCAATGTAATTAGCATGCCCAATATTACTTGGAATGTGAATTGGAACGAAATCGCCAATAGATAAGACCATTTTACAATTTGGGCCCAAGTTAGAAGCAGAGCCTAAGGTGTAAATTATCGATAGTCCATATCTCGGAAACTATAAGAGATAATTCAATTTGGCAACCGGCAATGTAATTAGCATGCCGAATAGTACTTGAAATGTGAATTGGAACGAAATCGCCAATAGATAAGACCATTTTACAATTTGGGCCCAAGTTAGAAGCAGAGCCTAAGGTGTAAATTATCGATGGTCCATATCTCGGAAACTATAAGAGATAATGCAATTTGGCAACCGGCAATGTAATTAGCATGCCGAGTATTACTTGGAATGTGAATTGCAACTAAATCGCCAATAGATAAGACCATTTTACAATTTGGGCCTAAGTTAGAAGCAGAGCCTAAGGTGTAAATTATCGATAGTCCATATCTCGGAAACTATAAGAGATAATGCAATTTGGCAACCGGCAATGTAATTAGCATGCCGAATATTAATTGGAATGTGAATTGGAACGAAATCGCCAATAGATAAGACCATTTTACAATTTGGGCCCAAGTTAGAAGCAGAGCCTAAGGTGTAAATTATCGATAGTCCATATCTCGGAAACTATAAGAGATAATGCAATTTGGCAACCGGCAATGTAATTAGCATGCCGAATATTACTTGGAATGTGAATTGGAACGAAATCACCAATAGGTAAGACCATTTTACAATTTGGGCCCAAGTTAGAAGCAGAGCCTATGGTGTAAATTATCGATAGTCCATATCTCGGAAACTATAAGAGATAATGCAATTTGGCAACCGGCAATGTAATTAGCATGCCCAATATTACTTGGAATGTGAATTGGAACGAAATCGCCAATAGATAAGACCATTTTACAATTTGGGCCCAAGTTAGAAGCAGAGCCTAAGGTGTAAATTATCGATAGTCCATATCTCGGAAACTATAAGAGATAATTCAATTTGGCAACCGGCAATGTAATTAGCATGCCGAATATTACTTGGAATGTGAATTGGAACGAAATCGCCAATAGATAAGACCATTTTACAATTTGGGCCCAAGTTAGAAGCAGAGTCTAAGGTGTAAATTATCGATAGTCCATATCTCGGAAACTATAAGAGATAATGCAATTTGGCAACCGGCAATGTAATTAGCATGCCGAATATTACTTGGAATGTGAATTGGAACGAAATCGCCAATAGATAAGACCATTTTACAATTTGGGAGCAAGTTAGAAGCAGAGCCTAAGGTGTAAATTATCGATAGTCCATATCTCGGAAACTATAAGAGATAATGCAATTTCGCAACCGGCAATGTAATTAGCATGCCGAATATCACTTGGAATGTGAATTGGGACGAAATCGCCAATAGATAAGACCATTTTACAATTTGGGCCCAAGTTAGAAGCAGAGCCTAAGGTGTAAATTATCGATGGTCCATATCTCGGAAACTATAAGAGATAATGCAATTTGGCAACCGGCAATGTAATTAGCATGCCGAATATTACTTGGAATGTGAATTGGAACGAAATCGCCAATAGATAAGACCATTTTACAATTTGGGCCCAAGTTAGAAGCAGAGCCTAAGGTGTAAATTATTGATAGTCCATATCTCGGAAACTATAAGAGATAATGCAATTTCGCAACCGGCAATGTAATTAGCATGCCGAATATCACTTGGAATGTGAATTGGGACGAAATCGCCAATAGATAAGACCATTTTACAATTTGGGCCCAAGTTAGAAGCAGAGCCTAAGGTGTAAATTATCGATAGTCCATATCTCGGAAACTATAAGAGATAATGCAATTTGGCAACCGGCAATGTAATTAGCATGCCGAATATTACTTGGAATGTGAATTGGAACGAAATCGCCAATAGGTAAGACCATTTTACAATTTGGGCCCAAGTTAGAAGCAGAGCCTAAGGTGTAAATTATCGATAGTCCATATCTCGGAAACTATAAGAGATAATTCAATTTGGCAACCGGCAATGTAATTAGCACGCCGAATATTACTTGGAATGTGAATTGGAACGAAATCGCCAATAGATAAGACCATTTTACAATTTGGGCCCAAGTTAGAAGCAGAGCCTAAGGTGTAAATTATCGATAGTCTATATCTCGGAAACTATAAGAGATAATGCAATTTGGCAACCGGCAATGTAATTAGCATGCCGAATATTACTTGGAATGTGAATTGGAACGAAATCGACAATAGATAAGACCATTTTACAATTTGGGCCCAAGTTAGAAGCAGAGCCTAAGGTGTAAATTATCGATAGTCCATATCTCGGAAACTATAAGAGATAATGCAATTTGGCAACCGGCAATGTAATTAGCATGCCGAATATTACTTGGAATGTGAATTGGAACGAAATCGCCAATAGATAAGACCATTTTACAATTTGGGCCCAAGTTAGAAGCAGAGCCTAAGGTGTAAATTATCGATAGTCCATATCTCGGAAACTATAAGAGATAATGCAATTTGGCAACAGGCAATGTAATTAGCATGCCGAATATTAATTGGAATGTGAATTGGAACGAAATCGCCAATAGATAAGACCATTTTACAATTTGGGCCCAAGTTAGAAGCAGAGCCTAAGGTGTAAATTATCGATAGTCCATATCTCGGAAACTATAAGAGATAATGCAATTTGGCAACCGGCAATGTAATTAGCATGCCGAATATTACTTGGAATGTGAATTGGAACGAAATCGCCAATAGGTAAGACCATTTTACAATTTGGGCCGAAGTTAGAAGCAGAGCCTATGGTGTAAATTATCGATAGTCCATATCTCGGAAACTATAAGAGATAATGCAATTTGGCAACCGGCAATGTAATTAGCATGCCCAATATTACTTGGAATGTGAATTGGAACGAAATCGCCAATAGATAAGACCATTTTACAATTTGGGCCCAAGTTAGAAGCAGAGCCTAAGGTGTAAATTATCGATAGTCCATATCTCGGAAACTATAAGAGATAATTCAATTTGGCAACCGGCAATGTAATTAGCATGCCGAATATTACTTGAAATGTGAATTGGAACGAAATCGCCAATAGATAAGACCATTTTACAATTTGGGCCCAAGTTAGAAGCAGAGCCTAAGGTGTAAATTATCGATGGTCCATATCTCGGAAACTATAAGAGATAATGCAATTTGGCAACCGGCAATGTAATTAGCATGCCGAGTATTACTTGGAATGTGAATTGCAACTAAATCGCCAATAGATAAGACCATTTTACAATTTGGGCCCAAGTTAGAAGCAGAGCCTAAGGTGTAAATTATCGATAGTCCATATCTCGGAAACTATAAGAGATAATGCAATTTGGCAACCGGCAATGTAATTAGCATGCCGAATATTAATTGGAATGTGAATTGGAACGAAATCGCCAATAGATAAGACCATTTTACAATTTGGGCCCAAGTTAGAAGCAGAGCCTAAGGTGTAAATTATCGATAGTCCATATCTCGGAAACTATAAGAGATAATGCAATTTGGCAACCGGCAATGTAATTAGCATGCCGAATATTACTTGGAATGTGAATTGGAACGAAATCACCAATAGGTAAGACCATTTTACAATTTGGGCCCAAGTTAGAAGCAGAGCCTATGGTGTAAATTATCGATAGTCCATATCTCGGAAACTATAAGAGATAATGCAATTTGGCAACCGGCAATGTAATTAGCATGCCCAATATTACTTGGAATGTGAATTGGAACGAAATCGCCAATAGATAAGACCATTTTACAATTTGGGCCCAAGTTAGAAGCAGAGCCTAAGGTGTAAATTATCGATAGTCCATATCTCGGAAACTATAAGAGATAATTCAATTTGGCAACCGGCAATGTAATTAGCATGCCGAATATTACTTGGAATGTGAATTGGAACGAAATCGCCAATAGATAAGACCATTTTACAATTTGGGCCCAAGTTAGAAGCAGAGTCTAAGGTGTAAATTATCGATAGTCCATATCTCGGAAACTATAAGAGATAATGCAATTTGGCAACCGGCAATGTAATTAGCATGCCGAATATTACTTGGAATGTGAATTGGAACGAAATCGCCAATAGATAAGACCATTTTACAATTTGGGAGCAAGTTAGAAGCAGATCCTAAGGTGTAAATTATCGATAGTCCATATCTCTGAAACTATAAGAGATAATGCAATTTCGCAAGCGGCAATGTAATTAGCATGCCGAATATTACTTGGAATGTGAATTGGGACGAAATCGCCAATAGATAAGGCCATTTTACAATTTGGGCCCAAGTTAGAAGCAGAGTCTAAGGTGTAAATTATCGATAGTCCATATCTCGGAAACTATAAGAGATAATGCAATTTGGCAACCGACAATGTAATTAGCATGCCGAATATTACTTGGAATGTGAATTGGAACGAAATCGCCAATAGATAAGACCATTTTACAATTTGGGCCCAAGTTAGAAGCAGAGCCTAAGGTGTAAATTATTGATAGTCCATATCTCGGAAACTATAAGAGATAATGTAATTTCGCAACCGGCAATGTAATTAGCATGCCGAATATTACTAGGAGTGTGAATTGGAACGAAATCGCCAATAGATAAGACCATTTTACAATTTGGGCCCAAGTTAGAAGCAGAGCCTAAGGTGTAAATTATCGATAGTCCATATCTCGGAAACTATAAGAGATAATGCAATTTGGCAACCGGCAATGTAATTAGCATGCCGAATATTACTTGGAATGTGAATTGGAACGAAATCGCCAATAGATAAGACCATTTTACAATTTGGGCCCAAGTTAGAAGCAGAGCCTAAGGTGTAAATTATCGATAGTCCATATCTCGGAAACTATAAGAGATAATGCAATTTGGCAACCGGCAATGTAATTAGCATGCCGAATATTACTTGGAATGTGAATTGGAACGAAATCGCCAATAGATAAGACCATTTTACAATTTGGGCCCAAGTTAGAAGCAGAGCCTAATGTGTAAATTATCGATAGTCCATATCTCGGAAACTATAAGAGATAATGCAATTTGGCAACCGGCAATGTAATTAGCATGCCGAATATTACTTGGAATGTGAATTGGAACGAAATCGCCAATAGATAAGACCATTTACAATTTGGGCCCAAGTTAGAAGCAGAGCCTAAGGTGTAAATTATTGATAGTCCATATCTCGGAAACTATAAGAGATAATGCAATTTCGCAACCGGCAATGTAATTAGCATGCCGAATATCACTTGGAATGTGAATTGGGACGAAATCGCCAATAGATAAGACCATTTTACAATTTGGGCCCAAGTTAGAAGCAGAGCCTAAGGTGTAAATTATCGATAGTCCATATCTCGGAAACTATAAGAGATAATGCAATTTGGCAACCGGCAATGTAATTAGCATGCCGAATATTACTTGGAATGTGAATTGGAACGAAATCGCCAATAGATAAGACCATTTTACAATTTGGGCCCAAGTTAGAAGCAGAGCCTAAGGTGTAAATTATCGATAGTCCATATCTCCGGAAACTATAAGAGATAATGCAATTTGGCAACCGGCAATGTAATTAGCATGCCGAATATTACTTGGAATGTGAATTGGAACGAAATCGCCATAGGTAAGACCATTTTACAATTTGGCCCAAGTTAGAAGCAGAGCCTAAGGTGTAAATTATCGATAGTCCATATTCTCGGAAACTATAAGAGATAATTCAATTTGGCAACCGGCAATGTAATTAGCACGCCGAATATTACTTGGAATGTGAATTGGAACGAAATCGCCAATAGATAAGACCATTTTACAATTTGGGCCCAAGTTAGAAGCAGAAGCCTAAGGTGTAAATTATCGATAGTCCATATCTCGGAAACTATAAGAGATAATGCAATTTGGCAACCGGCAATGTAATTAGCATGCCCGAATATTACTTGGAATGTGAATTGGAACGAAAATCGACAATAGATAGACCATTTTACAATTTGGGCCCAAGTTAGAAGCAGAGCCTAAGGTGTAAATTATCGATAGTCCATATCTCGGAAACTATAAGAGATAATGCAATTTGGCAACCGGCAATGTAATTAGCATGCCGAATATTACTTGGAATGTGAATTGGAACGAAATCGCCAATAGATAAGACCATTTTACAATTTGGGGCCCAAGTTAGAAGCAGAGCCTAAGTGTAAATTATCGATAGTCCATATCTCGGGAAACTATAAGAGATAATGCAATTTGGCAACAGGCAATGTAATTAGCATGCCGAATATTAATTGGAATGTGAATTGGAACGAAATCGCCAATAGATAAGACCATTTTACAATTTGGGCCCAAGTTAGAAGCAGAATCTAAGGTGTAATTATCGATAGTCCATATCTCGGAAACTATAAGAAGATAATGCAATTTGGCAACCGGCAATGTAATTAGCATTCCGAATATTACTTGGAATGTGATTGGAACGAAATCGCCAATAGGTAAGACCATTTACAATTTGGGCCGAAGTTAGAAGCAGAGCTATGGTGTAAATTATCGATAGTCCATATCTCGGAAACTATAAGAGATAATGCAATTTGGCAACCGGCAATGTAATTAGCATGCCCAATATTACTTGGAATGTGAATTGGAACGAAATCGCCAATAGATAAGACCATTTTACAATTTGGGCCCAAGTTAGAAGCAGAGCCTAAGGTGTAAATTATCGATAGTCCATATCTCGGAAACTATAAGAGATAATTCAATTTGGCAACCGGCAATGTAATTAGCATGCCGAATATTACTTGAAATGTGAATTGGAACGAAATCGCCAATAGATAAGACCATTTTACAATTTGGCCCAAGTTAGAAGCAGAGCCTAAGGTGTAAATTATCGATGGTCCATATCTCGGAAACTATAAGAGATAATGCAATTTGGCAACCGGCAATGTAATTAGCATGCCGAGCATTACTTGGAATGTGAATTGCAACTAAATCGCCAATAGATAAGACCATTTTACAATTTGGGCCCAAGTTAGAAGCAGAGCCTAAGGTGTAAATTATCGATAGTCCATATCTCGGAAACTATAAGAGATAATGCAATTTGGCAACCGGCAATGTAATTAGCATGCCGAATATTAATTGGAATGTGAATTGGAACGAAATCGCCCCATAGATAAGACCATTTTACAATTTGGGCCAAGTAGTTAGAAGCAGAGCCTAAGGTGTAAATTATCGATAGTCCATATCTCGGAAACTATAAGAGATAATGCAATTTGGCAACCGGCAATGTAATTAGCATGCCGAATATTACTTGGAATGTGAATTGGAACGAAATCACCAATAGGTAAGACCATTTTATCAATTTGGGGCCCAAGTTAGAAAGCAGAGCCTATGGTGTAAATTATCGATAGTCCATATCTCGGAACTATAAGAGATAATGCAATTTGGCAACCGGCAATGTAATTAGCATTGCCCAATATTACTTGGAATGTGAATTGGAACGAAATCGCCAATAGATAAGACCATTTTACAATTTGGGCCCAAGTTAGAAGCAGAGCCTAAGGAGTAAATTATCGATAGTCCATATCTCGGGAAACTATAAGAGATAATTCAATTTGGCAACCGGCAAATGTAATTAGCATGCCGATAGTACTTGGAATGTGAATTGGAACGAAATCGCCAATAGATAAGACCATTTTACAATTTGGGCCCAAGTTAGAAGCAGAGTCTAAGGTGTAAATTATCGATAGTCCATATCTCGGAAACTATAAGAAGATAATGCAATTTGGCAACCGGCAATGTAATTAGCATGCCGAATATTACTTGGAATGTGAATTGGAACGAAATCGCCAATAGATAAGACCATTTTACAATTTGGGAGCAAGTTAGAAGCAGATCCTAAGGTGAAAATTATCGATAGTCCATATCTCGGAAACTATAAGAGATAATGCAATTTGGCAACCGGCAATGTAATTAGCATGCCGAATATTACTTGGAATGTGAATTGGAACGAAATCACCAATAGGTAAGACCATTTTACAATTTGGGCCCAAGTTAGAAGCAGAGCCTATGGTGTAAATTATCGATAGTCCATATCTCGGAAACTATAAGAGATAATGCAATTTGGCAACCGGCAATGTAATTAGCATGCCCAATATTACTTGGGAATGTGAATTGGAACGAAATCGCCAATAGATAAGACCACTTTACAATTTGGGCCCAAGTTAGAAGCAGAGCTAAGGTGTAAATTATCGATAGTCCATATCTCGGAAACTATAAGAGATAATTCAATTTGGCAACCGGCAATGTAATTAGCATGCCGAATATTACTTGGAATGTGAATTGGAACGAAATCGCCAATAGATAAGACCATTTTACAATTTGGGCCCAAGTTAGAAGCAGAGTCTAAGTGTAAATTATCGATAGTCCATATCTCGGAAACTATAAGAGATAATGCAATTTGGCAACCGGCAATGTAATTAGCATGCCGAATATTACTTGAATGTGAATTGGAACGAAATCGCCAATAGATAAGACCATTTTACAATTTGGGAGCAAGTTAGAAGCAGATCCTAAGGTGTAAATTAGCGATAGTCCATATCTCTGAAACTATAAGAGATATGCAATTTCGCAAGCGGCAATGTAATTAGCATGCCGAATATTACTTGGAATGTGAATTGGGACGAAATCGCCAATAGATAAGGCCATTTTACAATTTGGGCCCAAGTTAGAAGCAGAGTCTAAGGTGTAAATTATCGATAGTCCATATCTCGGAAACTATAAGAGATAATGCAATTTGGCAAACCGACAATGTAATTAGCATGCCGAATATTACTTGGAATGTGAATTGGGAACGAAATCGCCAATAGATAAGACCATTTTACAATTTGGGCCCAAGTTAGAAGCAGAGCCTAAGGTGTAAATTATTGATAGTCCCATATCTCGGAAACTATAAGAGATAATGTAATTTCGCAACCGGCAATGTAATTAGCATGCCGAATATTACTAGGAGTGTGAATTGGAACGAAATCGCCAATAGATAAGACCATTTTACAATTTGGGCCCAAGTTAGAAGCAGAGCCTAAGGTGTAAATTATCGATAGTCCATATCTCGGAAACTATAAGAGATAATGCAATTTTGGCAACCGGCAATGTAATTAGCATGCCGAATATTACTTGGAATGTGAATTGGAACGAAATCGCCAATAGATAAGACCATTTTACAATTTGGGCCCAAGTTAGAAGCAGAGCCTAAGGTGTAAATTATCGATAGTCCATATCTCGGAAACTATAAGAGATAATGCAATTTGGCAACCGGCAATGTAATTAGCATGCGAATATTACTTGGAATGTGAATTGGAACGAAATCGCCAATAGATAAGACCATTTTACAATTTGGGCCCAAGTTAGAAGCAGAGCCTAATGTGTAAATTATCGATAGTCCATATCTCGGAAACTATAAGAGATAATGCAATTTGGCAACCGGCAATGTAATTAGCATGCCGAATATTACTTGGAATGTGAATTGGAACGAAATCGCCAATAGATAAGACCATTTTACAATTTGGGCCCAAGTTAGAAGCAGAGCCTAAGGTGTAAATTATGATAGTCCATATCTCGGAAACTATAAGAGATAATGCAATTTCGCAACCGGCAATGTAATTAGCATGCCGAATATCACTTGGAATGTGAATTGGGACGAAATCGCCAATAGATAAGACCATTTTACAATTTGGGCCCAAGTTAGAAGCAGAGCCTAAGGTGTAAATTATCGATAGTCCATATCTCGGAAACTATAAGAGATAATGCAATTTGGCAACCGGCAATGTAATTAGCATGCCGAATATTACTTGGAATGTGAATTGGAACGAAATCGCCAATAGATAAGACCATTTTACAATTTGGGCCCAAGTTAGAAGCAGAGCCTAAGGTGTAAATTATCGATAGTCCATATCTCGGAAACTATAAGAGATAATGCAATTTGGCAACCGGCAATGTAATTAGCATGCCGAATATTACTTGGAATGTGAATTGGAACGAAATCGCCAATAGGTAAGACCATTTTACAATTTGGGCCCAAGTTAGAAGCAGAGCCTAAGGTGTAAATTATCGATAGTCCCATATCTCGGAAACTATAAGAGAATAATTCAATTTGGCAACCGGCAATGTAATTAGCACGCCGAATATTACTTGGAATGTGAATTGGAACGGAAATCGCCAATAGATAAGACCATTTTACAATTTGGGCCCAAGTTAGAAGCAGAGCCTAAGGTGTAAATTATCGATAGTCCATATCTCGGAAACTATAAGAGATAATGCAATTTGGCAACCGGCAATGTAATTAGCATGCCGAATATTACTTGGAATGTGAATTGGAACGAAATCGACATAGATAAGACCATTTTACAATTTGGGCCCAAGTTAGAAGCAGAGCCTAAGGTGTAAATTATCGATAGTCCATATCTCGGAAACTATAAGAGATAATGCATTTGGCAACCGGCAATGTAATTAGCATGCCGAATATTACTTGGAATGTGAATTGGAACGAAATCGCCAATAGATAAGACCATTTTACAATTTGGGCCAAGTTAGAAGCAGAGCCTAAGGTGTAAATTATCGATAGTCCATATCTCGGAAACTATAGAGATAATGCAATTTGGCAACAGGCAATGTAATTAGCATGCCGAATATTAATTGGAATGTGAATTGGAACGAAATCGCCAATAGATAAGACCATTTTACAATTTGGGCCCAAGTTAGAAGCAGGAAATCTAAGGTGTAAATTATCGATAGTCCATATCTCGGAAACTATAAGAGATAATGCAATTTGGCAACCGGCAATGTAATTAGCATGCCGAATATTACTTGGCATGTGAATTGGAACGAAATCGCCAATAGGTAAGACCATTTTACAAATTTGGGCCGAAGTTAGAAGCAGAGCCTATGGTGTAAATTATCGATAGTCCATATCTCGGAAACTATAAGAGATAATGCAATTTGGCAACCGGCAATGTAATTAGCATGCCCAATAGTACTTGGAATGTGAATGGAACGAAATCGCCAATAGATAAGACATTTTTACAATTTGGGCCCAAGTTAGAAGCAGAGCCTAAGGTGTAAATTATCGATAGTCCATATCTCGGAAACTATAAGAGATAATTCAATTTGGCAACCGGCAATGTAATTAGCATGGACCGGCAATGTAATTAGCATTGCCGAATATTACTTGGAATGTGAATTGGAACGAAATCGCCAATAGATAAGACCATTTTACAATTTGGGCCCCAAGTTAGAAGCAGAGCCTAAGGTGTAAATTATCGATAGTCCATATCTCGGAAACTATAGGAGATATTCAATTTGGCAACCGGCAATGTAATTAGCATGCCGAATATTACTTGGAATGTGAATTGTGAACGAAATCGCCAATAGATAAGACCATTTTACAATTTGGGCCCAAGTTAGAAGCAGAGCCTAAGGTGTAAATTATCGATAGTTCATATCTCGGAAACTATAAGAGATAATGCAATTTGGCAACCGGCAATGTAATTAGCATGCCGAATACTACTTGGAATGTGAATTGGAACGAAATCGCCAATAGATAAGACCATTTTAGAGTTTGGGCCCAAGTTAGAAGC